>NW_024583078.1:109889-111516 GCF_018398535.1 Haplochromis burtoni | reverse complement strand
GACCAAGTTGGTTAAAGATAAACTTATAATTATCAGGCAGGTGCCTTTGCTTGTCTTCAAACTTTAGATCTACTTGTAACAACATAGGAAAGGCAACTAGCCGGATCTGATTGAACAAAAAAAAAAAAGCTAAAACAGTTTATGGACTTGAACACCAAACTAAGATGATAATGTACAAATTTCTTAGCAACAAAAACAATATGTGAAAATGCTTCTTTGTTTTTGCTCTCATTCAGATGTGACTATTTTTTTCAGGCGGCTCTCTCTTAGCAACCTGTAAGACACAAAAAAAGTGTAGAAGACACAATTAAAAACATGGAACAAACAAAAAATGACTATGGTGCATATTACACACCAATATTCACTCCTTTGAGAAGTTCCCAAACAAGTATGTTCAGTGTAACAAATTACTTTTCTTATTCTATGTAGTGAAATCAGCATTTTTACATATATACATCACCATAAATTGAATATTATGAAGTTGTCAGTTTTACCAATCCCAGACTTATACATCTCTATTATCCAACACATATTGTGTGAATGGATCACATAAGTTATCTGTTACCTGTTCCCAGTCTTACCTGTGGTTTAGTGGAAATGAGGGGATACTCTGCTCTGGGTTTGCAGGGACCTGCTGAGGACATCTCTGTGCTGGTTCCAGCTTCTGCTTTGACACATGATGGAAATAAATGAATTGATAGCAAAAAGACTTTACATAATTAAAAAAATCACTTATTTGTCATTTCAATTTTTTTTTTCTGATGTCTCAATGCTATAAAGGAAATGGCTTTAAATCACAATTAGTCTTACCTTGTGGTTGAGTATCACCAAGGCCTACGCTGTGGCAACTAGGTTTAGAGGGCAATGTATCTTCATCTTGTAAAAAGGACAGTGGGATGAGGGAAATAATAACCACAGCAATATTAGTGATGATCCCTGTCTGTTATTCAATGTATTCATTAGGTTTACAATTTTTTGAAAATTGGAAATTCAGGGTTGGAAAGAAAAGAAAATCAGTGTTGTTTCTACATGGGCCCACCATTATGCAAGGTAAGAAGTACTGAGTTAACTAAAATTTAAAATTTCTATTTGAATTTCTGATGTTTGTCTGGTAATTCCACTTTGAACACAAGGATATCAGATGCTCTTAACAGCTTCTTGGTTTTTTAATTCTGCCTTTTTACAAAACAAAGATATTACACTTTACACTTCTGAGTATTAGATTTAATGTACAAAATATACTCTTTCTCCCAAAAAGTCTGATATTTTTTAATGTCTTTTATTTTATTATGTTTTAAATTTATAACTACTCCATCATATATTTTTGGGTTTAATTGGTTGTCAAATGGTAAAATTCTTGGTTGTATTCTGCATTTTTTTTTTCTCCTGCAGTACAACACTTTGTGAGAAACTTAATCCTAGTCACTGAATGTTATCGTCAAAAAGAGAAAGTAATATGATTCAACTTAATTTTGAAGCTGAATTCAAAACTGAAGTTGTCATTTATGTCACATGCAACTATTTTGAACTGTATGAAATACAGCATGTGTCTAAAAGAAGAGCTTTAAAATTATATTCTATGTGGTTTTCATTTGAGGCGCAAGTTTTGGAAGCTCAAATTATCACT
>NW_024583078.1:103959-108958 GCF_018398535.1 Haplochromis burtoni | reverse complement strand
ATTTATGTAGAAACACATTATTTTAAAACATCTCAGTGTCTCACCTGTGACTTTCAGCCAGCTCTCTGGTGATTCTCCAACTCCTGAGATAATACATTTGTAAAATCCTTCATCTGATTTGAAAATCCTGTGGATGGTCATGTTTCCTGTGACGCTTGTATGGATGAGACGTCCATTTTTGTAGAAATCAGCTTTGAAGTTGGAGGAAGAAATTGTCTTTCTGCAGCTCAGAGTCACCGTTTCTTCCATTAATACAGGAACAGCAGGACTCTCCAGGATCACAGGACCAGCTAAATGAGATGCATTTGATAATTAAATACATGATATTAAATTCTATTAAAATAAATTTCATAAAATGTTTGTTTAAGTACCAGTAACAGAGAGGTTGATAACATTACTTCTTCTCCCTGCTTCAGTCTCATACCAGTACTCTCCACTGTCGTCTGTATAAACAATTCTAACACGGCAGGATGATCCTGTTGGTCTTGTCTCAGTAACTTCACTACATGATTTTATTTTCCCTCTGAATTTATGCACAACTTCACAGTAATCGACTCCTTCACAGTGAAATGTTAGTGATTCATATACAAAGAACTGCAATCTGTTTGGAATGATGCGAAGAAAAACTGCATCTGAAGAAAAAGAAAAAAGTAAAAAACTATCAGTTTAGAGTTTTACTAAACTCTACTACTAAAACCACCATAATGCATCTAAACAATGAATGAACTGATATAGATGATCAAACAGCTGGTACTCACCAACTTTCTGATACTGTACAAACAGCAGAATCATGATGCTCATCACTGAAGTGAGAACAAAAAGAGCTACATAGTAACTATACACATACTGTATTATTTGCTAAATGTACTAAAAGCTTAAAAGTTAAATTAAAATAATAATTATTATTACATCTCATACATAGTCCAACAAAATGCAAAACCCTTCTTAGTATAGTATAAAACAAAACAATTCATATTTTTTATCAGCATGAATAACCCTAATTTTATTATTAGAATAACGTAGAAATAGAGAAAGTACTCACACAGTGTGATGCAGAGAGCACTGACCTTCATGTCGTATTGGTGTATACAGAAAATTGTAGCTTAACTGAAATGAACAGGGGTGTCACTTTGCTGATAAAAATATTTTAATTTTAATTAGTTTTTTGTCTGAATGCAATTATCTAGCATTACAAAAGCCGTTCTAAAGAAGCTGAGTTGCTTTTGTGTCAAGTGAAGCCTCACTGTTTCAGTTCACTGTCAGTGGGCAGAACAACAAACCCGTTCAGACTAATGCTGTGTTTGATGTAGCTTGTAGACTGGTTCTTGTTTCCTGTGCTCAATTTGGTGGACGCTGCTGAGAAAGGGAACATTTGAAACATCTTCTAGGTGTCTTTCGCCCACTCAGGGAATCACCAGAGACACTGAAGATATTTTCAGTCAGTAACAGTAAATGTTACTATACACAAAGTAATGGTACTGGCAATAATCAATAAAAACATCACTTTAATGGTAGTGTAACATTTCAACATTTATTTAATCTTTGTCACTGAAGTTGTTAGGGTCCCTGGGTCGTTGACCCAGTGTTTTGTGTTTTTGGTTCTTTGATTTTTGTTATTTCATTACACCTGGCACTGTACCATCCACCAGATCTGGGGCACCCTTTTGGTTGTAATGATAATAATAATGGATTGGATTTATATAGCGCTTTTCAAGGCACCCAAAGCGCTTTACAATACCACTATTCATTCACTCTCACATTCATACACTGGTGGAGGCAAGCTACAGTTGTAGCCACAGCTGCCCTGGGGCAGACTGACAGAAGCGAGGCTGCCATATCGCGCCATCGGCCCCTCTGGCCAACACCAGTAGGCAAGTAGGGTAAAGTGTCTTGCCCAAGGACACAACGACCAGGACAGAGAGCCCAGGGATCGAACCGGCGACCTTCCGGTTACAGATGCGATTCCCAACCCCCTGAGCCACGGTCGCCCGTTGTGACCAATTAAAGGACTGGTCAAAGCCAGGAATGAAAAAGGAGTAGTAACAACTAGCCCCAAGAACGACTTCATCTCCCTTTTTTTTTGTTTTAGCTTTGGGACACAGGCAGGATGCAATGGTTGCTGTTTTATCCATCCAGGTGCGCAGCAGCATGTGAAGCACGTGAATATAGCACCCTGTTCACGAGGTGCAGGAATGTTCAGGACTCTGAACAAACTGAACAGATGTGTGGCAAATTGATATGAACCACAGGGAGTCAATTTTTTGAAATTGAATTCTGCTATAATCCCTTGTTTAAATCCCTTGTTTAAGTCTTGAAACCCCAAGCAGTGCCTAACTGATCATGTCAATATGGACTAAAACATTCAGAGGAACGTTTCTTAAACCACGAGGTATAAAAGTAAATAAAAGTATAAAACGAGGTATAAAACTGCTCTATAATCCCTTGTTTAAATCCCTTGTTTAAGTCTTGAAACCCCAAGCAGTGCCTAACTGATCATGTCAATATGGACTAAAACATTCAGAGGAACGTTTCTTAAACCACGAGGTATAAAAGTAAATAAAAGTATAAAACGAGGTATAAAACTGCTCTGGAGGCAAAAATTGGTCCAAGATGACACTATCAAGATTTAAAGTATCAAATAAAGCAGTCACTGTATATGATCAATTTAAATCATTTCAAATTGAGTCATTGTTTTTTAACTTTTCATTTTTTAAATCACAATATTTTCAGTTGTAGTGTTACTAAGACTAACAGAATTTGTTTTCCCTACATTTTGATCTTCTTAACCTTCTTCTCTTTTGCAAAAACATACTAAAAATATTTTTCAGTATTTTCCTCACTATTATTTTTTTGCTAGTATTTGTAACAAAAAAGGTCGGGTAATCGCGTGGGCGTTTTTCTGAAGCGCGTATCGAGGCTTGCGTTGATTACGTATGCAGTACTCGGTTGCCCGTGTGGGACGCGCCGTTTCCGATCACAAACACGTCTGGGTCCTTTCGCGGGCCGCTAGACAACTAGGTCGGTACCACCAAGGTGACTGATTCGGGAACTGGTTCACCGGTTCGCGCCAGATTCGAAATAAAATGGGCAGCAAAACACAGCTGATTCCCCCATCACATCGTGTTGTGGAATTGGATTACGTACGTGTTACATAGCTACTGGAGTACTGGACACAAATTTCTTTATCCAAACTTGTATAAACTTGCTGTGGTTTTTCTTGCAACCCCTGCTTCATCTGTGCCCTGTGAGAGGATATTTTCAAAAGCAGGAGAAATCCTCTCAAAAAAGAGGAACCGTCTTAAGCCCAGCACTGTGGAAAAGCTGCTATTTTTGAATAAAAACAAATGAAAACTTTTCCCTAGTGTCATGACAGCACCTTGCTTACTACAAGCACTACTTTCACATCACATACTCCTCCCTCTTCATGTTCCGATTAACATGGGTCCTTGGTTAACTGGCCAATTATTAGACACAAATATTACAGATTAAATTATCGCGCATAAGTATAATACAGTATAGTCAATAATATTAAATATAACAATACTTCCACCGTAGAGTTCAGGTCTCATCTTGATGTCTACATGACCACAATCGAATGTAATTCCATCTTAGTCGCGCATTCACACTTGACTACATGCACACACTCAACTGTAATCCCTGTACGTCACGCTCCTCATGAATGCTAACCATAACGCATGACTTAGATTACTCACGCAGCCAAAGTTTTAGTATGTGCAATAAACCACCATAGATGCACCGACATGCATCTACATAGGCTATATATCGACATATGAAAGTCTTATATATTATAAACCAATAAATTTAGAATGGTTGCAAATTTAGAAACGATCAAACCTCATTAGGGTCGCATAACATTTACATGACATTACACAGAAACAAATATAAAGCTAAGAATTAAGAATCATTCAAACAAAATTACAAAATGAATACAGAATGACTTATCCATTAAGAAATGCAGCTTCAATATAAACCTTTCAATGCATAACAAAAAGAATCTTTATAACTAATGCTTAACGCCTACAGACTGTGCTGACAAAACACTGGAATTTAATTCCTTATTCAGTGAAAATGAAAAAGTGTACCATTTCAGTTAATTCATCAATGACGCACTAACTTTGATCCAGAGTACATAAACACACCTTTGCTTTCCAAGTATCCCCGTCACCTTTGAACACAGATAGAGTTATTACTTCCTGCCTTCCAGGCTTCAACGTGCATCCTGGATTGTGATTCAGTTCTTCTCTATCCTGCATAGCAACATTAATTGAACAGATTTCGTTCATTGGCGCTCTGGAAAACAGGCTCTTTACATTTCTTGTGTGGAGAAACCAAACGTCCAGCAGTAAGTAGAAACGCTCTGTGTTAATGTGACTGTATATACGGAAAATTAACTTAACCTTGCTACTCCACGTAAAAGCTCTGCCCAAATTGCGACTGGAGTTAGTGGCCTACTCTTAAGCTTTGTGGGTTTCTGTGGAACCCCCGCCCAAAAAACTGTGTTGAAAACCACCGAGGGTCTCTGCTCCAGTCCCCGGGTTGTTGGGGCTTCCTGTTTAGCTGCAGAGAGGGTTTATTGTCCTTGGAAGCAGTGTCAAAAATATGTGGTACAACTGGTGTGTGGGCTACGCATGCTTATGCTATTGTTGATCCATCAGTCAGACACGGAGAAGAGCAGAGTTATAGCATACAAAGAGCCGAAGCAGAACGTTGAAAACAATGAAAAGTATCGATTGCAGCCACCGTCTGTACTTTCAATACTGCAGTTTTTAATCTTTATTGTTTGTTTCGTGCTTCTTCCGTTCCCGGTGAACTCCGTCGTAGCTCCGTTCTCTACATTCAGTGGCTCTGCTTCTCTATTTTGTCAACCAATCAACATTCGGTAGACTCTTACGTCATCCGCTTTCAGCAGCTCGCTGTCAGTATCTTTTTATTAATTAAATAAAAAATAAAATAAAATAAAAAACCTCCCAATTAAAAA
>NW_024583078.1:101990-103934 GCF_018398535.1 Haplochromis burtoni | reverse complement strand
CATTAGTGTCAAGTCAAGTGGCTTTATTTTCATTCCAACCATGTCTTCACAGTGAAACAAGACCATGGTGCTACATATGACATATACCATATGAAGGTATGCGTGAGTGTGTGTGTGAGTACAGCCACTGAGTGTTCAGGAGTCTGATGGCCTGGGTGACTAAACTGTTTCACAGTCTAATAGTGAGGGCCTGAATGTTCCGGTAGCACTTGCCAGAAGGCAGTGGGGTGAAGAGTGTGTGTTAGGGGTGTGTGGGGTTCTCCACAATGCTGGTGGCTTTGCCGATTCAGTGGGTTTCATTAAGGGTCTGGGATGGAGATGCTCCAATTATGTTCTCAGCTGTTCCCACTATCAGTTCTACAGTATTGCGATCCGATGTGGTGCAGTTACCTTACCAGACAGTGATGCGGCTGCTCAGGACACTCTCAATATTCCCTCCGTAGAAGGTAGTGAGAATAGATGGTGAGAGATGGGCTTCCCTCAGTCTCTGCATCAGTAGAGATGCTGTTGGGTGTTCTTAGTTATGGAACTGGTGTTGAGGGACCAGGAGAGATTCTCCGCCAGGTGGAATCCAAAGAATTTGGTGCTCTTGATGACCTCCACAGAGGATACATCAATGTTAAGTAGACAGTGCTCTCTCCATGCTCTCCTGAAGTCAACAATAATCTCTTTTGTTTAGTCCACATTTATAGACAGGTTGCTGACTCTAAAATAATCCGTTAGCTGTTGCATCTCCCCTTTGTATTCTGACTCATCATCCTTGCTGATGAGACCCACCACAGTTGTGTCAAACTTAATGAGGTGGTTCAAACTGGGCATTGGTGCACAGTTGTGAGTCAACAGAGTGAACAGCAGTGGGATGAGCACACAGACCTGAGGGGCTCCAGTGCTCAGTGTGATGGTGTTGGAGATGCTGTTAATGATCTGGACTGTCTCTCAGTATCTTAGTCATAAAATCCGGGATCCAATTGTAGAGAGAGGTGTTCAGGCCCAGCAGGCTCAGTTTTCTCATCAGATGCTGAGGAATGATTGCACTGAGTGCTCAATTGAAGTCTGTGAACAGCATTCATACATATGTGTCTTTATTGTCCAGGTGGGTGAGGGCAAAATGTAGGGTGGTGGCGATGGCTTCATCTGCTGTTTGGGCGATAGGCGAACTGCAGTTGGTCCAGTGTGGGTGGCAGCCAGGTCTTAATGTGCTTCATGATGAGCCTCTGAAAGCACTTCATCATGATCGGTGTGAGTGCAAAGGATGGTAGTCACCTCAGGCAGGACACTGAGGACTTTTTTGGTACAGGAATGATAGTGGTGACCGTGAGGCATGTTGGGACGACAGCAGTGCTCACGGAGAGGCTGAAGATGTCAGTGAGGACATCTGTCAGCTGGTCTGCGCGTTCTCTGAACACTCTTCCAGGGATGTTATCTGGACCAGCAGCTTTCTGTGGGGTAACGAAGAGTTTTCCTTACATTAGCCTAGGTCAGACACAGAACCTGGTTGTTGTGAGACGGGGTGGACCTTCTCACCAAGGTCATTCTGAGCATCAAACCGTGCATTGAAGTTGTTCAACACATCTAGTAGGAAAGAGTCACCCTTGCAGGCAGGTGTCGTCTTCCTGTAGTTGGTGATGGCCTGGATGCCCTGGATGCTCTGGATGCCCTGCCACATGTGCCATGCATCACTGCTGTCCTGGAAGTTAATGTACATTCTTCTGCAATGTGTGCGCTTTGCTGCTCTGATGGCTCGAGATAGTTTGGCACTCGCTGTTCCCAGCCGCCTTGTTGCCTGCCAAAAAATGGCCATCACGCTACCCTTGAAATGATCTATGCACTGACTGAGGCATGTGTGTGGGAATGTATGTAAATATTTGTACATACAGTAAGATTATTCTTATTAGTACTTTAAGTATTTTATTTTATTGATTGTATTGACATTTTTTTATTTTT
>NW_024583078.1:86347-87951 GCF_018398535.1 Haplochromis burtoni | reverse complement strand
GTCCCATTTTTCTGAGGATTCTCAGAAAGTGGAGACGCTGTTGGGCCTTCTTTAAAACCGCAGAGGTGTTAGAGCTCCATTGGAGGTCTGTGTCTATGTGCACACCCAGAAACTTAAAACTGGACACCCTTAACACACACTCTCTGTTGATGCTTAAAAGCTGCAGTGAATACTTCCACCTTCTGAAGTCGACTACCAATTTTTTTTTCTTGGTGATATTGAGGTCCAGGTTGTTGTCTACACAACAGTCTGACAGTGTCTAACCTTCAGCTCTGTTTGCCGTCTCGTCTCCCCCAGAGATGATCTCCACCATGGTGGTATCAACTTAACGACTGTGTTGTCTGGGTGGGAATGAACACAGTCATGTGTGTACAGAGCGTACAGTAGGGGACTTAGCCTTAACCCTGACTCACTACAAGGTGGTGTACTGAGGGCTGGGGAAAGATAGGGCTCCTCTCTAACTCTCTCTACATAGTCTGAGAGGAAGTCTCTAAACCAGCGGCAGGTGGTAGAAGGAAGACCAATATCACAGGTACACAGTATGGCATGTTGATCGTTAAAGATCCTCCAGGTGCATTAGGGATGAATGTTATTTGGAAATGTTACCACAAGCTTTTTGGGCAACATGGTGAAGCATTGTTTAGTCTGGGCTCTGTCACAGAAGCACCATGTCCATGCACTACAAAAGTGCCATGATGTTAGTAATAATAATAATAAATAATAATAAAATCAGTGATAACTGGATCAGATTCAAGGAATTGATTTGTCTAAACTGTCAGCAGAGGAACAGGAGTAGGTGAGGTCTCTCCTTAAGAAATACAGCTCGGTCTTTTCTGCTTATGAGACTGACTTGGGTTGCACTAACTTGATCTCCCATGACATGACTGCTTGGGGTGGCAGCCTGTGCAAAACAAGGATAGATGCATTCCACCTGCTGCACATTGAGGAATCCCTAGATGCTCTGACTGGTGCCTGTTGATTTTCCACCATGGATTTAGCCAGTGGCTACAATCAAGTCCCAGTTACGGAAGAGGATAGACCCAAGACTGGGTTCTGCACTCCCTTTGGGTTATTTGAATGGAACCGAATGCCGTTTGGGCTCTTTAATGCACCTAGCACCTTCCAGAAACTAAAGCTATGCATTTTTGGTGATCAACAATGCCAGTCTCTGCTTCTCTATCTTGATGGCATTGTAATCTTCTCATCAACAGTACAGCAACGTCTTGAGCGACTGTATGTAGTGCTAGGTCAGCTCCAGCTGGAGGTTTAAAAGTTTAAAAGCAAAGTTTGGTAAATCTGCCTTTTTCTAGCGGGAGGTTTGCTACTTGGGCCACGTCATCTCTGATCAGGGTGTTTCCACAGACCCTAGCAAGGTAGAAGTAGTGGCTAACTGCACCCCCCTAGGACTGTTTCGGAACTGGAACCTGCAAGCTCAATAGCCGAATCCAGAATTAATGATTGCTGCCAAGTCTCTGTACAATGCTGCTGTCCTGTACATACTTTTGTTGGTTATGGGCCTGACGTTTGAGAGAACGATACTTGGAAGCAGTGGCTTAAATCGTTGTTTTGTTAGCCATACTAGCAGGCTTACCCTGCAGACAAAC
>NW_024583078.1:83668-85422 GCF_018398535.1 Haplochromis burtoni | reverse complement strand
ATTTGCCTTCTTTGTTTACATTTCTTCTTTGGCTTGCCGCTGGGAAGACCCTGGAGTTCTTATTATTTCCTCTGGAATGCCGTGGAATTGGTGACATGCTACGCAATGAATATTACGTCAGACTAATTCCAAATTCAGAAGGTCTTGACGACTGTAAGTTGACTCTACTCAATGTATAGGAATAGAAAACACATGCACCCACACATATATCCGTATAAAAAGTAAAAAACAAAGCACCAAACGTGAGGAGCAGTGAGCCGCTGCATCTGTGCACGCCACCATCTTTGCTCATACATGTAAAACATAGAATAGAAAAAAGAATGACTATGGTGCATATTCCACGCCAATATTCAGGTCTTTGAGGAGTTCCCAAAAAATATGTTCAGTGTGAAACATTAGTGAAATCAGAGTTTTACATATGCAAATCTAGCAGTGCTATATGTGTGAAAAAGTATAAATATTCCATGTATGAAGTTGTCTTAGTAGATACAGGTCAATGCATCTTCATATAATAAGGAAGTAATAGTAATATGTTTCTATATTATTCATATAGTAATATAGTAATGAAGCAGGGATAGTGGCGATGATAAGCACAGCAATATTAGTGATAATGATTCCTGTTTGTTTTTTAATGTATTCATTAACATTTTGGGGAAAATCTGAAATTCAATTTTAGAAAGAAAATCGATGTCATTCCTAGATGGGCCTGTTATGTAAGGCGATGGCATACGGAACACTGAGCTAACTAAAAACTTCCTTTTCAAATTGAATTTTTGCTGCTTGCCTGATAATTTGACAACAATATCAGTTGCGCTACTTTTGATCCTGCCTTTGCACAAAACCAAGATATCACACTTTACAGCTCTAAACATTTTTTTGTTAAATTTTTTAATGTCTTGTACTAAACTACTCCATTATATATTACTTTGTTGTTTGTGTTGTCAAATGGTAAAATTATTATTTTGCATTTTCTTCTCCTGCAGTAGTGTACTTTATGAGACAGTTAATGCTAGTCACTGAATGTTATTGTTAAAAAACACTAATTACATTTAAAGTTAATTTTGAAACAGAATGGATGTCTGAAGATGAACTTCACATTTTGAGACGTATGAGACACAGTTCGTGTCTAAAAGAAGAGGTTTAAAATTGTTTCTAAGTGGTTTCCATTTGGGGCGTAAGTTTTGGATGCTCAAATTATCACTCGCATCTATATATTACATACAAAAATATTACATACACGTCTAACAAAGATACAGACAACACCACAAGAGAAAAAAAAAATCCTTTTGACAGAAGTAATTTTGTGCTACTGTTGTTGAGTAAAGAACCCTCCGTCTCTCTTACAGCAGCATATGTTGCTCTGCCTGCATCCACTGTGTCGGCCTCTATGAAGATTAAAGGAATAAATGACAAAATAATTTTTAATTTGCTTTTTAAACACATATAAAAGGTATAAATGTTTTTTTTTTAGTTCAAGCCAATTAGTTTATGACATTCACTTTTATTTTTTAAAAAGTTGTTTAAAGTTTTTTAAAAAATAATAATAGAAATAATAATAATTGTCATTACCTCTCTTACAGCAAGCTTTGCAAATGTGATACAGTCCCACTACCACCAACAGGGCACTAACTAAAATGGTAGAAATGATCCGTGTGGCAGCAGAGGAAAAATGGCACGCCTCTTCGTCTGGATTAGATTTGGAATTTTTATTTTGAGACTCTAAATGGTGGTTAGAAAAAACAGGAAGGTTTAAA
>NW_024583078.1:79720-81559 GCF_018398535.1 Haplochromis burtoni | reverse complement strand
AGTGATTTGTTCATGTGTGATATTTGCCATATCTGCTTAAAATGTGTTGATCTTGTGTCAACAAGCAATAAAAACATCACGTTAATGGTAAAACATGAACATTTATTTAGTCTTTGTCACTGAAGGGTACTCCATTGTGATGCTGTATGATAAGAGAAAGTAATGACTATGGACTACATAAACAGTCTTAAAGAGATATAGAGTTGGTTGTGTGTTGCAAATGCTAATAAAAACTTGAATGTTGAATGTTTTTATCTTTTTTAACACAAAAGAAAGTTAATCAGATAAAATGTGGGGGAAAGAAATTCTATTGAAGTATGTAATGCTGAAAATATTGTGATTAAAAAAAAAAGTAAAAAATCATTAAATTTGAAATAACATCTATAAAACAATGCCTTTTTATGCCTAAATTTACTTTAAAGGTTAATGGAGCCCTTTCCTCTTTAAAATATCTGCAATCTCCTCAGAAAACCAATGTATCTGAGAACAATACAGTTTGTCTATAAAGAAGCTGAAACAAATGGCTTCATCATGCAACACACAGTGAGACTATCACATGGCAAAAATCATTTTAATTTATCATATACACTTGGTGGCTTCTTCATTAGGTACTATACACTTTGCTAGTTACATGCTTGACCCACTTTTGCCAACAGAACAGTTTTATTCCGTTCTGACATGAACAGGTTGCAGAGCAGGCGTAATTGGGCTCAAATGCAGACTTATAGGTAGGACATTAACAAACTAAAAACAACTACTCGACTCGGAAATATAGGAACTAAACACACGGGGAGGCACACAGAGAAAAATACAACCATGAAGGAGAATGTGACACAGGACAGAGGTAGACTCAGACCTAAATACACAAAAAGGTAATGAGGAAGGTAGAAACACACGGGCAACACAGCTGACACAAATTAGACCTGAGACGGTAAAGAAAGCAAAACTGAAAACACAAACCCAGGACACGGACTGTCAAAGTAAAACAGGAAACATGACTGTGACAACCAGACGTGCAGGCATGAAACACATGACCGACTGGGGAGAATGGGTGGAACACAAGAGGGACACATGAACAGGGGAATAAAACATAGACACTCCTAAGAGGGCAAGGGAAAGTGAGAGGAGAACAGAAAGAAGAGGGAAAGGGCGAGGGAACCCGAGAGAGCATGAGAGGGAGAGAGAGACCTGACATGCTGGGAAATATGGACACACAAGATAGGCAAGGGGAACATAGAATGTCACACATGGGAAACCAGAGAAAAGAACTCACACAAACACCCGCAAACACAGACGCACAGGAAGGGATACAGAAGACAAAGAGACAAGGGGAGCATTAGTTTTTTTTTTCATAAAAAGCAAACATCATTCTTTATCATTTTTTATATAACAACATCAAGTAAAACTTGCTTAACAGCGCCTACCTGGTACAAAGATAACAGCACACAGTTGTCATCAACAGTTTGTTATGCAACTGCAACATTCAGTTCTGTTACAAGGATTACAACAGTTAGAATCTCATAGAGAAACATAGCTGAGTGCATGCCAGAAAGCACTCAAATAGCTAACTAGTATTAGCTTAGCATGCTAACCAAAAATGCTACTCGTGAATAAAGTTACTATTGATGCACGAAAATGCCTGTAACTTTCAGGGCACATGTTAGTACTGCTTACAATAAAAATACATATTGACAATTACCACTGTGAGAATGTTTTCACTAATATATCTACAAAATTGACAACAGCATTGCTCACGTGCCCCTAACTCCAGTTTGGGATTATTTTCCTTTGCTCAGGAATGCACTGTGCAGCGATTTGGAACCTTAAGAATGCAGTTGC
>NW_024583078.1:76501-79156 GCF_018398535.1 Haplochromis burtoni | reverse complement strand
AATGTTGCATTTTGCTGATGTTGAACCTGACCTCTGTTAATCAACTCATCTTGCTTGATAGGCTGAATATTTCAGTCCGTTTTTACATATACAAATCTGGGAGTGAGTGGTATGAAGTATAAATATTCCTTGTATGAAGTTGTCAATTTTACCAATCCCAAATTTATAGATCTATTGTGTGAACACAGCACACAAGTAATCCCTGTCCCTGGTCTAACCCACTGGATTATAGTATAGAGGGGGTCTTCTGCTATGGGTTGGCAGGGATCTGCCAAGGACATCTCTGTGCTGGTTCCTGCTTCTGCTTGGTCAGCAGATTAAATTAAATGACTTGGTTGCCAAAAGATTTTACATAATAAAACATTTATTTGTCTTAGAACATTTTAAATCACTTCTTGATGTTTCTGATGTCTCAACGCCATCATGGACATGCCTTTTAATCACAATTAGTCCTACTTTGTGGTTAAGCGTCACCAAGGCCTAAGCTATGGCAACTAGGTCTAGAGGGCAATACATCTTCACATAGTAATGAACAAAGACAATGGGAGTTAGGGGAATAATAACCTGTTAGAAAGAAAATAAATTTCATTCCTGCATGGGTCCATTATGTCAGCGATGGCATACGGAACACTTAGCTAACTAAAAACTTCATTTTTGAATTGAATTTTTGCTGCTTGCCTGATAATTTGACCATAATAATATCAGCTACTCTGGTTTTAATGCTGTCTCTGTACAAAACAAAGATATTACACTTTACAGTTCTGAATGTCTGAAGGTGAACTTCACATTTTGAGCTGCATGCGATACAGTATGTGTCTACAGTTATTGTTTTCCTGCGTGACTACTTTCTGCAGCTAACGCGATGCTAAAGAAAAATAGATTTCAAAGTAGCTGCATTGCATTCAAGGTCCCCCAGTCTTTTATATGAACTTTACCTAAACAATGAATAAAAACATTTGAGAAAATGAAAGCAAAATAACTTATTCAGCAGCAAAAGAAGATTAAAACTACACTTCACATTTGATAAATATGGTCATGAATTCCCTCTTTTGCTTTTTTGCTTCCACCTCACACTTCCTCCACATCTCTCTCTTTCTCAGTGTGCTTCGAGACCAGTTTACCATCAAAAAAATCCGTTTTCACTTGCTTATTGCGCCCCAGTCCTCTGTTGCTTATAGTGATGTCGCCCTCTGTTCTTTTTTTAAATGATCTCTGACAAGAAAGCTTAATTACTGCTGTTCAACACAGAAGAAATTTAAACTTTCAAAAATTTTGCCAAATTGCTAAATGCTTAGCTGTGTCTCTAATAAAACCTCTGTAACTTTGCCCTGCTGCAGCATCGGGTAATGTTCATATGTTGATTCATGGTTTTCTTCAGTTTTAGATCTACTGCAGAATATGTTTAAGATTATCTGCTATAAAAAGACAGGCCAGGAAAATCTCCTTCATATTTTTTTCTCCTCAGTTACTTTGACACAAAGGCATCTGCTGTGATGCTTACACCTCTGATGAAGTCTCACACATGTCAGCTTTTTTTTTTATACATAGATATAAAAATATGGACATGTACTGATAAATGATCAGAAGTATAATATCTCTGACTGTCTGAGTCAAAATTGAATTGAATAAAATAGAATAGAATTGGGACCTTGTGAATCAGAGTTGAAACGCTTATTGAAATCAGTGAATGCAACATCATTTGTTGTTCTGTTCTCCTCATGCTGCACTACCAAGAGTAACCACTAGATAGCAGCAGGGGCAAGGTTTTTCCCTTCACTGCATAATGAGCTGTGATCATTCACAGATTATCAGTCATCATTAAAACAGCTAGAAAGAAGAAACTGCTTTACTATTACTTAACACTTGTGTGGTGTTCATATTTATGCTAGTCAACCAGTACTGGTGCATCCGTTCTTTACTTGCTGGCTATTTCATAATGTTTATCAAGATTCAGTTCAGCATAGTTTATTAATCCCTAAGGATATTATGAAAAAGGAAAAAGACAAACACATACAGAGTGTAGTCTTTTAACAATGGTGGCAACAACTATCAGCATCAGGCTAAAACCTCATTATGACTAACCCTTTAGTTAAAGAGAAGTCCTAACTACTAAAGAATTCCCAACTCTGACTCTTGTAAACTAATAATATAGTCACACAGCTGTAATGAAATTCTCTGCATTTAATTATTAGTTATTATTAATCTACAGCTCTCTTTTACAGTGTTTTTTTCCTGCCCCCAAACAGTTGCGGCATACGGCCAGCCTTAATTGAGCCTAGTTGTGCCAGAGATTCAGTTTTTACTCCAGCAGGTCATCTTAATGTCTCCCTAAAACATTGCTTAGCACACTTCTATTAGCTCTAAACCAGAAGTGAAGATTTGAACTGTGGAAAAGTCACTATTAAAAGTGAAATAAAGAAAAAAAAAATAGAACCTTTCATGGCTTCATCATTCACAGCAACCCATCTAATGGAGGAAACTGAGGCTAGTTCACACAGGCACATACAAATACGACAAACTCTTTCCTTTGATTTTTGAGTTCCAGTATTTTCATGGTAGATGTGTAGAAATGAAACAAAAACCCAAACCTCACAGAAACTAAACCTAAAATAGAAACTGGAATGCTAGAAAACACTATCTGACATTTATTGGATA
>NW_024583078.1:75377-76481 GCF_018398535.1 Haplochromis burtoni | reverse complement strand
TAACATTACATAACCTAATGTAGAAATATGTTACACCAACGCTTAAATGTTTAAAACTCTAACAGCAGTAAATGTAATGTCAAATCCAAATATCAATGGAGAAAAATAGAGGCTTCAGTGCTAGGCAGCTGAGTTACATTCACCAAGATGCAGTGATTTAATTTGCTGCAGTGACTCTCACAGTGCACATTTTAACTGAACTGATGCTTACCTCAGTGGTACCCACTTTGACGTATCTTACAAAGGACAAAAAGCTACTTAGAGAGTGGTTTGGTTTTGGATGGAAGTCTTTGATAAGGTTCTTTATTACTCTGTGTCAAAAGGCTCATTATGATGGGAATCCTCCTGTGTGTTGGAGAAACTGTGGACACCAACGAGCACATCACACCCATATTATGTGGGACTGTCCTATGCTACGGACTTACTGGAAAGACATTCATGGTACATTACAAGGCATTTTTGAATGTACATTCCCTTTGGACATGAAGACAATCTTTTTTGGTTGTATACCGCAGAACTGGTCTAAAAATGATGCATGTCTGTTAAGAGCTTTACTTGTTGCAAGTAAGAAAAGTATAACTAAGAAATGGTCCTTGCAAGATATACCGACCTTGTCATTATGGTGGGAAATTACGCTAGAGATTTATAGGATGGAGGAGGTAACAGCTCATGTCAATGACAGGGTGGGTTGGTTCCATTTGTGTTGGGATAGGTGGGTCCTATATGCCAATACCCATAAGCCGAATCTTCTTTTCAAAGCTTGAAACCACCAACCTAGCTAACTGGTCACTCCCGACTGTTTTTTCTTTTCTTTTTTTTTTTCTTTCTCTTTTTTCTTTCTCTTTCGTTTTGCTTTGTTTTTTCCTTGTAAATTGTGTTGATTAATGCCTGTAATCACCTTCGTGAAGTAATATTTTAGAAATAAAGAATTTTAAAAAAAGAGAGAGAGAGAGTGGTTTGGTATTATTTCTCTAATTTCCTATTTCTTCAATAGGAAATGTGGACTGACTGATCAAGCCAATTAGAATCACACTTTGAGCAAAATTGCAGAAGTTGCATACTGTTTTATTATTATTATTATTATTATTATTATTATTATTATTA
>NW_024583078.1:71960-75357 GCF_018398535.1 Haplochromis burtoni | reverse complement strand
CCTTGTAAATTGTGTTGATTAATGCCTGTAATCACCTTCGTGAAGTAATATTTTAGAAATAAAGAATTTTAAAAAAAAAGAGAGAGAGAGTGGTTTGGTATTATTTCTCCAATTTCCTATTTCTTCAATAGGAAATGTGGACTGACTGATCAAGCCAATTAGAATCACACTTTGAGCAAAATTGCAGAAGTTGCATACTGTTTGATTATGATTATGATTATGAAGAAGAAGAAGAAGAAGAAGAAGAATTTTTTAAATTATAACTACAATTTCTCTTAAGGCATAGTAACATGATATACTATGACCTTTTTTGCTCACAGCAGACTAGAAACTATCTAAATGTGAATATTTAACCCAGTCTAAAAGCCACACAAAATGTTCACTGGTCTTTTCAAGGAAAGGGATAAGTGTAATATTATTACTTAATGATGATGCTGACCCGTTCATAATAGGCCAAAATGTAGTCTTCCTCTGGCTGTACAGTTTTTATGCTTCAGATGTTACTTGCTGCTTAAATGGCAGTTCCTAATGATGGGTACTCAGGAGTTGAGTCTCTTCTGCTTAATGGTCATAGCCATTACTATATTCTCAAGTTGGAGATCGTGATCATTTGGATGAGGCCAACAAAAGGACACAAGGCGTGTTCTGAGAAATTGAGCTCTTTAATATGCTTGTTTTCCATTGTGTTCTTTTTATCAAGAAAAGAACACAACAGAAAACAAGAAAAAGATTATTTAATAATATTGTGATAGTGGGTACCTCACTATGAAAAATTATTATTCCGGAATTGTATTTATTCATTAGAACTTTCTAAACTCCAGGAAGAGACACAAATCCCTTTGATGTTGCACCAGGAAGTGCATCTCCAAATCTGGCAAATAAAACATGTTAGCGGAGTTATCCGCTGTAATTACTCCTTGTGACAACGGGCTTTATTAAATTTTCCTAAATCATGTATTTCTGAGACAAATGAATAAATGACCCTAACCTTAACAGCAGTGATAGTAAAGAGTTTTTTCTTTCTTTTTTATTTTTTAATTTCACATTTTGCAAGGGATACTGTAAGGGCTGCCTTCTGTGACAGGGAGTGCTGCAGCACAATGATTAATATTTTTTAAACATCATACGCTTTGGCATCACATTTTAAAACATCTACATTTTTAAAGGTTAAAACTTATACTTTCACTGATTTTTGGATTAATGTATAAAGAGACTGTGGATTTTCCTTTTTTTTTTGAGATTTTGTAAATAGTTTCATCATTCTTTGTGTAAATAAGACCACTGAACTTTCGTCCTGAGTCATGTGTTTGAAAGGTGCAGCAGCTTTTATTTTAACAGCATGAATACATGTGTACAGAAAGAAGATCCAACAATTTGGTTAATCTTCTACGTATCGGGCAGGTGTCTTTGCTTGTGTTCAAACTTTATATCTACTTATAACCACATGGGAATGGCAACTGGCTGTATCTTACTGAACAAAGAAAAGCTATAACATTTATAGACATGTACACCAAAGTAAGATGACAATGTACAGCTTGGTTAACAACAAAAAAAATATGTGATAAAAACTGGGTCACTTCTTTGTTTTCGCTCTTACTCAGATGTGATAATGTCTTCAGTCAGCTCTCTCTCTGCAACCTGTAAGACACACAAAATACTTGATAATCATAGGTTAATAAGACAGAAACAAAAACATAATAACGTGTTAATTTTCAAGTTATTACTACTCAATTACCAGCGTAATAACCTCTTAATATCCAAGTAATGTCATGGTAGCAACAGTGGTACCAGTTGGGTAATAGTACACTGAGAGACAGTGATGCAGCTTCATAGAATAGAATAATGAAGAGGGACAGTGGGAGGGACTGGAATAACAACCACAGCAATATTAGTCATGATGATCCCTGTCTGTTATTCAATGTAGACTTTATTTAAACATTTAGGAAAATCTGACTTTCAGGGTTAGAAAGAAAATTGATTACATTTCTACTTCATTTCTACTTTGGCCTGTTTTCTAAGGTGGTGCTAAGGGAACACTGAGCTAACAAAAAAAAATTCTGCTGTTTGCCTGGTATTTCTACTTTGACCACAAGAATATCAGCTGCTTTTAAGAGCTTCTTGGTTTTAAAGATGCCTTTGCACAAAACTAAGATATTACATTTCTGACCTATTACCGAATGAATGTCTGAAGTTGTACTTCTCGTCACATGTAACTATTTTGAGCTGTATGAGATACAGTACATGTCTAAAAGAGGAGCTTTAAAATTGTATTCTATGTGGCTTTTATTTGAGGTGGAAGTTTTGGAAGCTCAAATTATCACTCACATCTATATATATTTATAAATATTAAACACACGTCTAACAAAGATACAGACAACACCACATGAGAAAACAAAACCAATACTTTCCTTCACATAAGTAATTCTGTGATATTCTTGCTCAGTAAAATACCTCCTGTCTATCTTACAACTTATGCTGCTCTTATGTTGCTTATATTGCCTGCATCCACCGTGCTGGCCTCTATGAAGATTAAAGAAATAAGTGAATTGTTTTTTCTTGTTTTTTTTAAAGACATTAAACAGATATAGATGATTTCTTAGATCAAGTTATTTAGTTTATGATAGTCATTTTTATTTAAAAACTTTGGATAAGAAAATCAGACAATGTATCTGGCTGATGATTACATTTCCATGTAATAACAATAAAATACTTGTCATTACCTCTCTTCCAGCAAGCTTTGACAATGTGAAACAGTCCCACTGCCACCAACAGAGCACTGACTAAAATGGTTGAAATGATCCGTATGGTAACAGAAGCGAAATGGCCCCCCTCTTTATCTGGATCAGTTGTGTAATTTATATTTTGAGAATCTAAATAATGGTTACAAAGAAAAGAATGGTTAAACCATCAAATATTGATTTTAAATTCTTCATAATGACATTAAGCATCTTGACAATCAACTTAAAAGCTCCTAAACCACCATGGAAAGTTTGGTGTACAAACTTAAATGTCCAATTTATGTTTCCACACTGAACATTTCTTTGTGTTAAAAATGCTAATACAAACAGATTCAACAGCTTTGCATGAAGAGCATCAGCTGTCATTCATATAAAAATTATACATCAACATTATTTTAAAACATATCAGTGTCTCACCTGTGACTTTCAGCCAGCTCTCTGGAGATTCTCCAACTCCTGAGATGCTGCACTTGTAAAGTCCTTCATCTGACTTGGAAACTCTGTGGATGGTCATGTTTCCTGTGGAGCTTCTATGGATCTGACTTCCATATTTATAGAAATCAACTTTGAAGTTGGAGGAAGGAATTTTGCTTCTGCAGCTCAGAGTCACAGTTTCTTCCATCAACACAGGAACAGCAGGACTCTCCAGGATCACAGGA
>NW_024583078.1:63340-71940 GCF_018398535.1 Haplochromis burtoni | reverse complement strand
CAAATATACCAGTGAAAGAGAGGTTGATAATGTTGCTTCTTCTCCCTCCCTCAGTCTCATACCAGTACTCTCCACTGTTGTCTGCATAAACAATTCGAATGGAGCAGGATGATCCTGTTGGAGTCCTCTTGTTAGTTTTACTACATGATTCTATTTTTCCTTTAATTCTATGCACAACTTCACAATAATCGACTCCTTCACAATAAAATGTCACTGATTCATATTCAAAGAACTGCAGTCTGTTTGGAACAACACGAAGAGAAACTGCATCTGAAACACAGAAAAAAGAAAGACTAAAGAAAGTTTAGAGTCTTACCACTAAAATTGGCACACTGCACTTCAACAGTAAACAAATAAAACAGTAAATAAAACAGTAAAAAAAAAAAAAAGTCACAAAACCATTTCTTTCTCCCACAATTTTTTTTTACCTTTCTCCAGTTGGTTAGCTCATCCATAATGTAATATTATAACTTTGATATAAACAAGCAAAGAGCTGGTACTCACCAAATTCCTGATCCTGCACACCCAAGATAATCATGATGGCCATCACTAAAGAGAGATGAAAGAGCTTCAGAGTTACCAAAACATGTGCTGTATAATTACTAACTATACTAAAGTACTATGACATCTCATACGCAGACCATAAAAATACATTAGCCTACTTTTTTAACCTAAAATATAAATAAAACTGTCATATTTTTGATTGAAAATTACACTCCAAATTTTATAATAATGTAGAAATAGATTAGAAAAGTAAACAGAAAGTACTCACACATTCTAATGAAGAGAGCTCTGATCTCCATGTCGTCTTGATGTAGATGGAAGACTTAACAATAGTGAGCACAGGTGTCTCTTTGCTACTAAAAGTATTTTAATATTAATTAAAATGTTTTAGGACTAAATGCTATTATATAGTTTTACAATAGAAGTGTTCGTAAATATGCTGAGTGTCTTTTGCATCAAGTCAAGCCTCACTGTTTCAGTTCACTGTCAGTGGGCGGAACAACAAACCAGATCAGATTAATGATGTGTTTGATGCAGCTTGTAGACAGATTCATGTTTCCTGTGCTCAGTTTGGTGAACTGTGCAGAAATATGTCACAAATGTAGAAATATCTTCTAGGGCTTCTCAGCCCACTCAGGCAATCTACTGACAAACATATTTTTTATTTGGCATTTATTAATTTGTTAAGGTTCCTCAGCGTGAAACTTTTTAAACAACACAGTAGTTTAACAACATTACAAACTTAAACAGAATCACAAAGTAACGTTTTCTTCAATGCAATCATTAACATTAACACAACCTTATTACCATGAGATCCAAGGTAATGATTTGGCTGGTGTGCAAACCACTATCTAAATACTGATATGCGATAGATAGATATATCGAGTGTACTTTACTTTGTTAGACGAGTTCTATTTAAGTGAGTCAGTAAATCTGGTAGTAACCAGGCTTGGGTGTGACTTGTGAAACCAAAAACTTATTTAAACTTGAGTCATTTCTTGTCAAATATTTTTTTAAACATTGTGTTTTGTCTGGTACTAGATCATATTTCAGTTAGAGGCATGCTTGTTATGCTGACCTCAAACGTGATGTGTCTGGGGAAAAAAGTAAACCAACAGTTTTAGATTAGTGGTTGACCACAGTGAGTATCAGCATGTACAAGCTGTAACAACTCATTTCTTGTAAACAGGATCAATACATTTCAAAAGACAGCAGATGGACTAAGTCAGGTGTTTTTATTGGCATTCAAACCTCATATGTACTTATAAATATGTGGGTCTTGCAGCCAGCTGTGTCTAACTGACAAGAGACAAGATATTCTAAATTATACACATGCAAACCAAACCCAACTCCCAAATGTTCAATTACAAAAACAATATGTAAGTAATCTGGATTACTTTATTCTTCTCAATCTCACTGAGATGTAATTGTATTTTCAGTCAGTTCACTCTGCAACCTGTAAGATAGTATGTGGTATCTGCCTGCACCTCCAGAGAGTCCCAGTGCTATGGAAAACATCATGCCTGGTCCCAGTGCCTAAGAAGTATCATCCAGCGGCATTAAATGACTACAGGCCTGTAGCACTAACTTCTCATAATATGAAGGTTATGGAGAGACTTATCCTGGAACACTTCAGACCCCTGGTGAGCAAGTCACAAGACCCTCTGCAGTTTGCATACCAGGCCCACTTGGGGGTGGACAACACAGTGATACATCTGCTGCAGAGAGTGTATTCCTCCCTCCACAGACCCCAAACCACAGTCCGGATGATGTTCTTTGACCTCTCCAGTGCCTTTAACACAATCTAGCCCGGGCTCTGAGATTGTTGTTGGATGACATGCAGGTGGAGGCTCCACCAGTCCAGACTACCTGACAGGCAGACCACAATTTGTGAGACTGCAGAGCTTTGTGTCAGAGAGTCTGAACAGCAACACAGGAGCAACCCAGGGAACTGTTCTGTCCCCTTCAATATCTTTAACATCTATACCGCCAAATTCAAGTATATCACAGAAACCTGTCTCCTCCAGAAATTCTCTGATTATTGGAAAAGTGTGGGGATGGGAAGGGAAGAGGAGTACAGAGTACAGAGGACTGATTGATCGCTTCATGAGGTGGTGTGAGGTGAATCACCTGCAGCTGAATGTGGCCAAAACAAAGGAGCTGGTTGTGGACTTTGGCAGAAACAGATCCCAACCCTCCCCTGTCTGCATTGGTGGGACTAATGTGAAAATAGTCACAGCCTACAAGTATCTGGGAGTTCATCTGGATCACAAGCTATATTTACTTTGGTGTGCTGGGGTGCAGGCATCAAAGCAAAGGACCCAAACAGACTGAACAAAGTCATTGTGAAGGCTGAGTTTGTTGTTGGCATGAAGTTCGCCACCCTGGAGGAGGTGATCAGTGATAGAATGCTCCCACCCCCTCCATAACACACTGGACAATCCGAAGAGCAGTTTCAGCAACAGGTTCCTTCAACCTCGCTATCTGTTGGACGGTCATCCCTTCCTGCTGCTATCTGACTCTTTCCGCACATATGTGGAAAAGAATTAATTACACCTCAATGCACCCTGTCACTTCTCTATATTTATCTATCTTAATATTTGCCTATCATCACTCTGTTTCTACACTCATTTTCTTGACTGCTTCTTGTTTGTTGTATATTTGCTGCTATGACAACTCAATTTCCCTCTGGGATTAATAAAGTTTCTCTGATTCTGAATTTATTGCAGTGAGAGCAAACTTTTGAACATTTGGTTTGTCTTTTTCACTGAGTAGCAGATTCCCTGTGTATTACTGTGTGTATACTGCATGGTGCTCCTATGTGATCAAGATGGTTTCGAAAGGTTTGTCATACCTGCTCAATATTTTGAATTGTATGTCCATTTCTGTCTTCATCTCAGTGCTTTGAAAATTTAGCACCATCTTCAGATTTTGGGGGTTCAAGCAATAGTCAGCAGGAGTGGCCCTCCTTAGTTTCTTATGTTTCCTGTCCTGCACAGGAACATTTCGAGCATGTTTCTTATAAGGTGAAATTGGAGATATGTGCATCCCTATATTTCATATCATTATTTGTCATCGATTGCAAACTAAAGGTATATCTTCAGAAAGGGCCTGCATTTAGAGCTAGTAAACCTCTGTCTGTGCTGTTTCATGGTGATTTTTCAAAGATCAAAGGTCACAAAGGTCACTAAATAGGTCGGTAAGTTGTACCTCTAGAGCCTTACAATCCAATTACAATCATTTATTTATTAAGAGACTTAACATTGTAAGGTAACACCCTACAAATATAAAGAACTTTCCTCCTTCTCATCTTCAACTGGACTGCGGGCCATCAGCGATATTTTCTTTCTGTATCTGTTTCAGTTCTACATCTCCCCATATTTATGTGCTTGCTCAAATCATGTTTGACCTACCTCACGACTTCTGCTTTCACACAGTCTGACCAAAAAATGTAGAAATTCACATAATTATTTTGGCTTTGTTTGAAGAGAAGTTGCAGCATGAAGTCGCCACTTATTTTGTCTCAGTTCTAGACCACAGTTAAAGTCAGTTAAAGTCATCCTCAGTATCAAACTTGGCTGTTATATTTCATTGTTGACCACAAACTCGGGTCATCTGTTTTCAAATAAAGTAATGTGACATTTTGACTTCAGCAGTTGACCACAGTGGGTGTCTATGAAAGCTGCAGCAGCACTTTTATTGTAACAGCATTCATACATGTGTAAAAACAGAAAGATCAAGCACGTTGGTTCAAGTTCAACTTCTACATATCAGGCAGGCGCTTGTGCTTGTGTTCAGTCTTTATATATACTTATAACCACATGGGAATGGCAACTAGCTGCATCTGACTGAGTAAAAAAAGTTATAACGGTTTACAGACATGTACACCAAACTAAGATGACAATGTACAATTTGGTTAACAACAAAAACAATATGTGATAAAATCTCGTTGTTTTCGCTCTTACTCGGATGTGATCAAGTCTTCAGACAGGTCTCTTTCTTCAACCTGACACACAAAAGAAGTGTAGAGGGGGAAAAAACTGAATTAAAAACAAAATTACTATAATGGTGCATATTTCACAGCAATATCCACTTCATATAGTAGTTCCCAAATAAGCACGGTAAATGTAAAACATTAGGTTTCTGTTTCTATATCCTCCTGAGAATCGAAGAAAAAAAGAATCTTCCCATTAAAGTTTTTTTTTATGATTCCCTGCATCTTTGGAGCTAAAAGAGACCACCCAAACACATGAGATATCAGCGAAAAGCCCTGAAAGTCCTGTTTAGTAGATCAAGACCTAGACAAAAAAAACCAAAAAATGTTCATTACAGAGGAAATAAATGTAAAGGCTGGTTCTCTGGAGGATATAATGAAATCAGCATTTTTACATACACAAATCTGGGAGTGAGTGAGTCGAATGCATGAAAAAGTATACATATTACATGTAAGAAATTGTCTATTTTACCAATCCCAAACTATGCATCACACATTGTGTGAATGCAGCACATAAGGCATCCCTGTCCCCAGTCTTACCTACTGTATTACAGAATAGAAGGGATCCACTGCAATGGGTTGGCAAGGACCTGCTGAGGACATCACTCTGCTGGGTCCTGCTTCTGCTTTGACAAGAGATTAAATTAAATGGGTAGCACTTTCTATTAGAAGTAAAGGTTTAATAGTATGGTAACAACAATAACATAATTTAGGAATTTCCAAGTTATGACCATGCAGTTACCAAAGTAATAGTCACTTAACAGCATGGTAACAATAGTCATTACAGATTAATAATATTACACTTAAATGTATGTATAATATGGATAATAAGGGCCCCAAAACTGGAGGTAATAATGTGGAACTACAGCTTGTTAATAAAACGCTTATTGTAGAGTAACAAGAAAGACACAAGAACATAATAATGGGGAAATTTCTAAGTTATTACGACTCAAATACCTGTGGTATTGTCTTTGTAATAAGCAGGGAATCTAATCTTACATATTTATTGTATTGTAGCTTATTTTGTTCTAATCTAAAATATATATTAAAACTTTACAGTTTTTAACTATTTGTATTAGGTTTAGTGTACAGTATATACTCTACCCCCTAAGAATCTCAGATTTCATTTGAAGGTATTTTATTTATTTTCAAATTTTTGATGACTTAATGACAAAACAAGGAAATCATATATTTCTTTGTTTTATGGGTTGTCAAATTGTAAAATTCTTGGTTGTATTCTGCATTTTTTTTCTCCTGAAGAATACTTTGTGAGACAATTAATGCTAGTCACTGAATATTAATGTTTGAAAGAGAAAGTAATTGGGTTCAATTTAAAGTTGATTTTGAAACTGAATGCATGTCTGAAGTTGTATCTAATGCCACAGGTACCTATATTGAGATACAGTACGTGTCTAAAAGATGAGCTTTAAAATTGTATTCTATGCGGTTTTCATTGGTTCAAGGTTCAAGGTTCAAGGTTCTTTATTTGTCACATGCATAGTTATACAAGTATAACACACAGTGAAATGTAGCCTGACTTTTGGAAGCTCTTTGGAAGCTTTTGGAAGCTCAAATTATCACTTGCATCCATACATTTATAAATATCACATACACATCTAACAAAGATGCAAAAAACAAAACCAATCCATTTCTTCAGAAAAGTAATTTTGTGCTACTGTTGCGAAGTAAAATACCTCTTGTCTTTCTTACAGCAGAATATGTTGCTCTGCCTGCTTCCACTGTGCCAGCCTCTACGGAGATTAAAGAAATAAATATTTATTAATTATTTTGAATAGAAAATCAGACAATGTATATGTCTGACAGACTAATTTTCAATATAAATATAATAACAACAACAACAACAACAATAATAACAATAATAATAATTTTCATTACTTCTCTTCCAGTAACCTTTGCCAAAGTGATACAGTCCCACTGCCACCAACAGAGCACTGACTAAAATGGTTAAAATGATCCAAGGTGTGGCAGCAGAGGAGGAATGGCGCACTTCTTTGTCTGGATTAATCGTGTAATTTACATTTTGAGAATCTAAATGATGGTTAGAAAAGACAGGAAGATTTAAATGGGAAAAGAATGGTAAACTATCAAACGTTAATTTTAGCTTCTTCATAATGACATGAAATATCTTTCCAACCAACTTAAAACTTCTAAAACACTATGGAAGTTTGGCACACCTGTTTTAGTTGTTTAAATTTGAAATTTAGGTTTGCACACTGGAAACTTCTCAGTATTTCAAAGATGCTAATACAAACGGATTTACCAGTTTTACATAAAGAGCATCAGCTGTCATTTATATCACAATTATACATAAAAACCTTATTTTAAAACATCTCAGTGTCTCACCTGTGACTTTCAGCCAGCTCTTTGGTGATTCTCCAACTCCTGAGATGCTACATTTGTAAAGTCCTTCATCTGACTTGAAAACTCTCTGGATGGTCATGGTTCCTGTGGAGCTTCTGTGGGTGAAAAATCCATCTTTGTAGAAATCAGCTTTGAAGTTGGAGGAAGGTGTTTTGTTTCTGCAGCTCAGAGTCACAGTTTCTTCCATTAACACAGGAACAGCAGGACTCTCCAGGATCACAGGACCAGCTAAATGAGATGCATTTGATAATTAAATACATGAAATTAAATTCTATTAAAATGAATGTCATAAAAGTTTTGTTTATTCAAAGCTACCAGTGACAGAGAGGTTGATAATGTTGCTTCTTCTCCCTCCTTCAGTCTCATACCAGTACTCTCCACTGTTGTCTGCATAAACAATTTGAATGGAGCAGGATGATCCTGTTGGTGTCCTCTTGTTAGTTTTACTACATGATTCCACTTTCCCTTTGAATTTATGCAAAACTTCACAATAATCGACTCCTTCACAGTAAAATGTTACTGATTCATATTCAAAGAACTGCAGTCTGTTTGGAACAACATGAAGAGAAACTGCATCTGAAACAAAGAAAAAAGAAAGACTCAGTTTAAAGTTTACTACTAAATCTGGCATCCCACACATCAACAGTGAATGAATAAAACAGTAAATAAAACAATAACAAATATCACAGAAACATTTTTTTCTCTCACAAGTTATTTTTTTTCTGCTAAATTCCTTGTCCAAAATGTGAACATTGATATGGACAAGCAAACAGCTGGTACTCACCAACTTTCTCATCCTGTACACCCAAGATAATCATGATGGTCATCACTGAACAGAGATCAACGAGGTACAGAGTAACTAACACATGTACTGTAAAATTGCTAAATGTACTAAAAGTTTAAAAGTATTATTACATCTCATATGTCCACAAAAATACTACTTTTTCTAGCCTAAAATATAAAACAAAGTAAACTGTCATATTTTTAATCAGAATGAATAACCTAAATCTATTAATAATGTAGAACTAGAGCAACTACTCACACAGTCTGATGCAGAGAGCTCTGATCTCCATGTCGTCTTGATGTAGATGGAAGACTTAACAATAGTGAGCACAGGTGTCTCTTTGCTACTAAAAGTATTTTTAAAATAATTAAATAGTTTTCAGACTTAATGCTATTATATAGTTTTACAAAAGAAGCGTTCCCAAAGAAGCTGAGCTGTTTTTGTGTCAAGTCAAGCCTCACTGTTTCAGTTCACTGTCAGTGGGCGGAACAACAAACCAGTTCAGACTAATGCTGTGTTTGATGCAGCTTGTAGACTGGTTCCTGTTTCCTGTGCTCAGTTTGGTGAACTGTGCTGAGATATGTCTCAAAAGTAGTGAACATTTTAAACCTTTTCTAGGGGTCATGTCTGAAGTCAAGTCACTGAAGTTATTTTCAGTTACAGGACAGTAAATGCTATTATAGATAAAGTTTTCTGTAATTCAAACATAGTAGATATTTATCTGCCCAATGATTTAACTCAGATATACTCCAAAAATGTCAGGGAGAGAATCTGTTCATGTATGATAATTGCCATTTCTGCTTAAATGTAATGGTCTGGAATCCTGCTTGGCATGTGGCAAGGACTCCAGACCATTACAGACTACAGGACCACCAAACCCTCCCCCGCATCCTCTGATGTCTCCTTCCTCAACGAGCTCAACAACTTTTATGCTCG
>NW_024583078.1:35520-48828 GCF_018398535.1 Haplochromis burtoni | reverse complement strand
AGTTGAAGTAAACCTGCTAGGGGGCAGGTTAGCTTCACGGAGTGTGTCGTCATAGTGACTCACTCAGAATTCATCTGAACTCGCTTTGTGAAACCGAAAACCCAGAGTTTTCGTTAACTCAGGGTATACTTACTCAGAGTTTGCACTAAACTGGCTTCCTGAAATAGGGCCCAGGACCTCGAAGAGCACACAACTTCTGTGCTCTCATACATAAACTTCTGTGTCTACGGTTTCACTGTGGACAGACTTCTCTGGGTGTATTCTAATCAGAGATCTTGGATGACTAAAGAGGTCCAGATCTGAAAGCAACATGACGCTGATTTCACATCTGGTAACGATATATATTACAGTGCAGCCAGATCTGATCTGAAAAGAGGTACTGTATCAGAGATGCCAAGGCAGTGCACAAGAGGAATATTGGAGATCACTTCAGTGTAGCTGAGATATAATATACTGAGTGTGAACATTCTCAAAACTGTATTGTATATAGTTTATTTATTTTTTATTGTGTAAATTTAATTTATGTAAAACTAAGGTTCCACGTGTCACTGTTGAAGTGGGGAATTAATCAGTGTGACGCCACTTGTAAACATGTTGCGTGTGTGGGGTTTCCCAGCCAGACTTGCATGGACTCCACACTGGCGAGGCATACTTTCTGTAGCTCCTCTCCCTGTACTAAATTATACGTTTAAATTTGGTGTATTTGTCTTTGCTAAGTATTAGTTCTTATGGCTAAAAGCTCCCAAAGTGTTTTTGATTGCTTTGAACGAGAAAAATAGTAATTGGAACTGCGTTTTATCTGTTACACCACCCTTTATGTGGTCCTTACTTGTGCTAAACAGGGATGAGGAGAGGCCTGCTGTTGCTGTGTGACACTGATTTTGCTGCTGCACTTTGTCTTTTAGGTATGTGTAAGTGTATAATGAGTTCATGACCTGAGGCTGCACACTGAATAGTATTTTCAGCCATGTTGGGAAAAGTTAAAGTTGTTTGAATATGTATTGTGTAATTGATCCATCTTAGTGGGGATTTAAATATTACAAGTTTTTATTAGTGGCTTCATATTTGTCTCTGTTTTACCCCACTATAACATTTGACTTTAAAGTGGCTGTTGGGAGAATCCACACCGTTTTTTTGATAGATTGTATTTTCTTTTATATATTGTAAGCAGAGCTGCATGGACTCCACACTGGGATGAGGAGAGGCCTGCTGTTGCTGTGTGACACTGATTTTGCTGCTGCACTTTGTCTTTTAGAAATAAATCCAGTTTCCAGCCAGTCTGTGTCTGTCGTCACAACGCAGTCAACCATTTGAAATCTGCTACATCAGCACCTAACCAACTACAAGCCTTGCAATGCCACGTTGACTAGAATATGAGGTGAGGTGCACACTGAGGGCAGTGAATCCCAGGAAGGCCACCATTCCAGATGGGGTGACTGGGAGGGTCCTAAAAGAATGTGCAGACCTGCTGGCTGGGGTCTTCACTAAGATCTTAAAAGTTTCATTGTCCTAGTCCTGCATCCTGCCATGCCTGAAGAAGGCCAAAATTGTCCCACTCCCTAGATGGAACAACATTGGCAGCCTCAACAACTACTATCATCATCATCATCTAAAGAAACACCTGAGAATCTGGGGTTTCAAGCATAAATGGCTTGTTTAACATTATGTCAAGCATTTCAAACAGATTTAGGTCCAGAGTTTGACTAGACCACTCCAAAATCTTTATTTTGATGTCAATGACTTTGCTGCTTTGAGTGTCCTACTTTTTTTTCCTTGTCTATTATTGCTTGTTGAGATCTTTTAGCGTATTTCACTTCATCAGATGAGTTCTATTTAAGTGAGTCACCAGGTCTAACTGCAATGAGGGATGGGTGCGTCATGTAAACGCAAATCCTGTTTAAATTTAATGAATCGTTTGTTGTAAAGTTTTTTTTGTATAACACTGTGTTTTATCTTTTACTAGACCATATTTCAGTTAGAGACAAGCTTGTTAGGCTCACCCAGAAGGTGATGCGTCTGTTTGGGAAAAAAGTGTAATGCAACAGTTTTAGATTAGTGGTTGACCACAGTGAGTGTGTGCGTTACAAGCTGTAATGACTCTTTTCTTGTAAACAGCATTCATACACATAGAAGACAACCGACAGGTCAAGTCAGGTGCTTTTATTAGCTTTCAGCCTCATATCTACTTATAACCATGTGGGTCTGGCAGCCAGCTGTGTCTAACTAGACAAAAGTTATCACGATTTATAAATGTAGAAACCAAAACCAAATGAAAAATCTTCAATTACAAAATCTCTCACTGAGATGTGATTATGTCTTCAATCAGATCACTCTGCAACCTGCAAGATAGAATGGAATAAAAAAAAAAAACAAGTATATTTTTCTTGTACTCTGTACTGTAACAAGGTTTCTTTTCTACATACGTATTATTTCATGGCAGCATTATTTAACACAAGTTTGGGAATGAGTAAATACGCTATATACAGTGATGTGAAAAGTGTTTGCACTCTTCCAGATTTTTGAGTTGGGTTTTTTTTGTATTTTTGTTACACCTGAATGTTTCAGATCAAAGAAATTTAAATATTAGAGCTAGATAACACAAGTAAACACAAAATGCTGTTCCTAAATACAGGTGTTCATTTTAAGGATGAAAACAATCCAAACCTACATGGTATTGCGCCTTTTTAAGGTCATGCAACAGCAACTCAGTTTAGGTCAGTATTGAGGTCAGGACTTTGACTGGGCCACTCCAAAATCTTCATTTGGACTTGCTAGTGTTTTTTGGACCATTGTCCGGCTGTAAAATGCAAGTCTGCTTTGCTGGAGGTCACGAACAGATGACCAGACATTCTCCTTCAGGATGTTTTGGTAGAGGTCCTGAGACAGGAAAACAGCCCAGACCATCACACTACTACCACCATATTTTACAGTTGCTATGATGTTTCTTTTCTGAAATGCTGTAGGTTTTATTACAGATGTCATGTGACTGAAACCTTCCAAAAAAATTAACTTTTGTTTTGTCAGTCCACGAATATTTTCCTAAAAGTCTTGAAGATGTTTTTGGCAAATGTGAGACATATGTTCTTTTTGTTCAGAAGTGGTTTTCTCCTTGAATTCTTCCATCATTTTTGCCCAGTCTCTTTCTTATTGTTGAATCATGAACTCCGACCTTAACTGAAACACGAGGCCTGTGGTTCTTTAATGTTGTTCTTTGAGTTCTTTTGTGACTTCCTGGATGATTCGTTGATGTGCTCTTGAAGTAATTTTGGTAGACCAGTAACTCCTGGGAAGATTCACCACTGTTCCAGGTTTTTTCCATTTGAGTATAATGGCTCTCTCCGTGGTTCATTAGCGTGCCAAAGCATTAGAAATGGCTTTGTTACCTTTCCAGACTGATAGATTTTAGTGACATTGTTTCTCAGGTGTTTCTTTAGATGATGATGATGATATTGGCTTTTTTTTTGACATATTTTAAGCAGATTCACTTTGTCAGACAGGTTCTGTTCAAGTGATTTCTTGATTCAACAGGTCTGCCAGTAATCAGGCCTGAGTACTGTTAGTGAAACAGCTTTCCAAGCTTTCCGAACAATGTGATTAATCACAGTTAATTCCTGATTTAACAAAAAGGGCAATCATTTTTTTCACACAGGACCAGGTTTGTATAACTTTTCTCCCTCAATCAATGTAATCGTTAATTAAAAACCGCATTTTGTATTTACTTGAGTTATTTACTTGAGTTTGTATGTTACTAAAATGTGTTTGATAATCTGAAACATGTTATTATGAAAATACAAAACACTAGGAAATCAGGATGGGGCCAACACTTATTCACACCACTGTATATTTATATTATAACACTGGAGTTAGCATTGGAGTGTCTACACTATGAAACCTCTTTATTCATCTTCATCACATATTATCTGAATGCAACACGTAAGGCATAACTGCCCCCAGTCTTAAATTAGTAATAAATTAGTTGGTAACCCATATTTCTATATAATAAAACACTTGTTAGGTGATGTTTCTGCTGTTGCTTAATCTAAGCATCACTATTAAATGGCTTTTAATCACAATGAGTCTCACCTTGTGGCTGAGTGTCACCCTGGGCTAAACTGTAGTAAAAGCTTCTAGAAGACAGTTCACCTTCATCTAATAGAATGAAACCGAAAGAAACAGTGGGAGTGAAAAGATAGGTAACCATAATAAAATTATGGCTTTTGATCACAATGAGTCTTACCTTGTGGCTGAGTTTCACCCTGGGCTAAGCTGTAAATAGGTCTATTGGACTGTGCATCTGATGGAGAGAAACAGTGAGAGTGAAAGACTGTGCATCTGATGGAGAGAAACAGTGAGAGTGAAAGAATAGAGGACCAAAGTAATATCAGTGACAATGACCAAGGATTGCTAACCTCTATATTCAGTGGTTTTAATTTAAGGTTTTAGGGAAATCTTGAATATGTTGTTCTATAATAAAATTACATTAGTTTGAAGCCCATTTTTTATGTAATGAAACACTTATTTACCTTAGATTGTTTCAAATACTAGGTGATATTTCCTTTTTTTTCCCTTAATCTTAGTGTCACTATTAAATGACTTTTAATCACAATGAGTCTTACCTTGTGGTTGAGTGTCCCCCTGGACTAAGCTGTAAATAGGTCTATTGGACCGCGCATCTGATGGAGAGAAACAGTGAGAGTGAAAGGATAGATGACCACAGTAATATCAGTGACAATGACCAAGGATTGCTAACCTCTATATTCAGTGGTTTAAATTTAAGAAAAAATGTTGAATATGTTCTATAATAAAATTAAATTAGTTTGAAGCCAATTTCTTATGTAATAAAACACTTATTTACCTTATTTACACTAATAATATTAACACTTATTTACCTTCGATTGTTTCAAATACTACGTGATATTTCTGCTTTGCTTAATCTTAGTGTCAATAACAAATGACTTTTAATAACACTGAATCGTACCGTGTGGTTGAGTGTCACTCGGGACAAAGCTGTAGTAAATGGATGTAGACGACAGTGCATCTTTTTCCATCAGAGAGAAACAATAAGAGTGAGAGGATGAATAACCACAGTAATATCAATAACAATAATCCGTGTTTGCTTTTTAATATATTCATAGATTTTCATTTGAATTTAGCAAAATTTCACATTCACAGTTAGATAAGAATGCAGCTTTTTGGTTAGTTAGAAATAAAATAACTAACAGTTACACACACGCGCTCTCTCTCTCTCTCTCGCACACACACAGACACACACACAAATGGACGTTGACATCATTCTATTGCTGTTGTGTCACTTTATGACATAAATTTGATTGTGTATCACGCTATGTACCACAGGTCTTCAGGCTGGCAGTAGTTTAACCGTTACTTAAAAAGCCATCTCTAGACCCAGTGGTCACAATTAATTATTGCCAAATCTCTAACCTTCCTTTTATTCTCTGGATGCCAATATTTTGGCCTCCAGTAACACTGTGAGGAATCTTGGAGTCATTTTTCAACAGGATATTCTTCAATGCACATATTAAACTAACACTCTACTTTTCAGATCAGGCTTAAAACTTTCCTTTTTGCTAAAACATATATTAAGGGCTGGATCAGGTGACCCTGAATCCTCCCTTAGTTATGCTGCACAATAATGTTTAATATTTAGTATTTACTGTCATATTCCCATATATCATTGTGATGTTGTTTATTCTATTACTCTTGTTCTCTTCTGCTTGTTTTCTTTTTTCTTTCTCAACAGGTGATCCAGGTGATCGATATATGCATTTTTTTTCTTTTCCATTCTGTTGGTTTTTGTCTTTTGCCCTTCTCCCCCGTCCCTCTTCTCAGCTGTTTCTCTTTCCCTCTTTCTTTCTCCCCTTCTTTCCTCCAGTCAAGTCTGTCCTGTATTTAGCAAGTGAAAATAAAATAAACAATAAAAGGTGAATCAAATGGACCATTATGGCAAATCTGGGATGGTCAATTTGGTAAAGTAAATCTTTCTTTGCCTTTAGACAACAATTCTGATGGCAAAAGAGCCAAACGGGACAGGCAGAAGAAAAGTTATGCTGCAAAAGGTGTAGACTGCTGGGGGATTCCCATGATGCACTGAGACCTCTCTGCATTGAATGATTGTTATTAACCTCTGTCTCTCTTCCACAGCATGTCTTTGTCCTGTTTTCCTTCTCTCACCCCAACCGGTCACAGCAGATGGCCCTGAGCCTGGTTCTGCTGGAGGTTTCTTCCTGTTAAAAGGGAATTTTTCCTTCCCACTGTCGCCAAAGGGGGTCATATGATTGTTGGGTTTTTCTCTCTATGTATTATTGTAGGGTCTACCTTACAGTATAAAGCACCTTCAGGTGACTATTGTTGTGATTTTGGTGCTGTATAAATAAAATTGAAAATTGAATTAAAATTAATTATGTTATATGTGTTCATGTTTTCACCTTTCATTGAGCTTTTAACTCCTATACTTTTTAAGTGCTCAATTAAAAGCTGTGTTAAATATTTATGTTGAAATGATATGCATGTCAGAAGTTGTACTTCTTGCCACATGTAACCTTTCTGAGCTGTATGAGGAAACTCAAAGTTCTCACTGTAGATACAGTTCATATCTGAAAGAGACTTGGAGTCTATGTGGTTTTCATTTGAGGCGTAAGTTCACTAAGCTCAAATTATCACTACCATCTGCACATTCATAAATAACACATACACACTGACAAAACATTCACGCAGTGCACTTTTTTTCTGCTTACGACTTCATAGAAAAACTATTGTGCTACTGTGGTTAAACGACTCCTCGGAAACATGCCTTTCTTCTTCCTGTTTTTTCTTGCAGCAGCACATGTTGCTCTACCTGTGTTCACTCTACTGGCCTCTATGGACATGGAAACACAAAACATAAATATCATTAAAACGCTGATAAACTACGTTTTAGAGTAACGATGTTAGTGTAGTGCACAACAGGCATGTTGATTTCAAAACAATGCATAATCTAATTAGGCAATACATCTCTTGGGCTGAGAATAATCTCCTAAATGCTATCATCATAATTATTATTTCAAGTTCTGACATAAAATAATTTCTCAAATATAAGGTACAGAAAGTATTTATTATAATTATTACATTTGTTCCACTGAACAATAAAAATGAACAGAAAATATTAACACAGTATCTCTGTTCTGACCTGTTTGAGCTTCAGTTGTGCCTTAACCATCTACGTTTAGAAAAATGAACAAGATATTTTTCAAACATTATATGTGACATGCAATTATCACTTTTAATTTTTCCATGTCAGAACACTTAAGGTGCCTCGATTCCAGATTAATGTTGCAAAGAAAACATATATGTTTAGTATGTACAGCAAAGCAAAAGCATTGAATCCAAAGTTTTGCATGAAAAGAAAATATTTTCAGTATTTTCATTACCTCTGTCACACTAACCTTTGCTAAAGTGATACAGTCCCATGGTCACAATCAAGAGAAAAAGAAATAAAATCGTAGCAGTGATCCAAGGTGTGGCAGCAGGGGAAGCGTGGCTCGTCTCTATGTGACTGTCTGGATTAGTAGTTGAATTCACAATTTGAGAGTCTAAATGACAGTTTGAAAAGAGAGAGTTCAGTTAAGACAAAAAAAACCCCCAAATGTTCATTTTCAGATGTTCAGTGTTTATTCAGACTGACACATTTTAAATAGTGTGTCAGGCTCAACAGTTTTGCTTCATTTTCATATATCTTTGTGTCTCACCTGAGACTTTCAGCCAGCTCTCTGGTGATTCTCCAACTCCTGAGATGCTGCACTTGTAAAGTCCCTCGTTTGATTTTGAAACTCTGTGGATGGTCATGTTTCCTGTGGAGCTTCTATGGATGTGACGTCCATCTTTGTAGAAATCAGCTGTAAAGTTGGAGGAAGCAGTTTTGTTTCTGCAGCTCAGAGTCACAGTTTCTTCCTTTAACACAGAAACAGCAGGACTCTCCAGGATAACAGAACCATCTGAAACAACAAACATTTGATATTTATTTATTGTAATTTCATTAAATAGAAAGCAATATTAAATTATAACCAATATTAAGTAATTAAAATTTATCAAAAGTTGTTGTTCTTTCTTTATTTTTCTTCAAACGTACTAGTGACACAAATGTTGATACTGTTGCTTCTTATTCCTCCTTCAGTCTCATACCAGTACTCTCCACTGTCGTCTGTATAAAGAGTTCTCATTTTGCAGGATGATCCTGTTGGTGTCCTCATGTTAGTTTTGTTACATGCATTTATTTTCCTTTTAAATTTATGCAGAACTTCACAATAATCGACTCCTTCACAGTGAAATGTTGTGGATTCATATTCAAAGAACTGCAGTCTGTTTGGAACAATATGAAGAAAAACTGCATCTGAAACACAGAATAAAGAAAGATTCAGTTTAGATTCTTATTACTTAAACTGATGTACTAGACTTTAATAATGACAGAGTAAAAATATATATTTTTTTAATGTGTATCATAAGTCATATGATGATTAATCATCACAGGACGCGTTTCGCTAAAATCACAAAAGAACAAGAAACAACAACTTTTCTTCTGAATTGCTCTCTCTTCCAAAATGTTTAATAATTTTAATATAGATGAGAAAATAGCATGTACACACCAATTTTCAGATCCTGTGCACCCAGCAGAATCATGCTGGCCATCACTAAAGAGACACAACAAAGTTTCATATTTTCTTTTTGACTTTTACAGCTAAGAGTAAACGTGTCATCATATCTTATAACTGGATCACAAAAATGCATTTGGTTACTGTATCTTAAGGTAAAAAGAAAAAAAATGCAATATGGTCAAGTGGAAATGAGAAAGTACTCACACAGTCTGATGCACAGAGCTCTGACGTCCATGTTGTCTTGCTGCAGACTAAACACTGCAGAGTAAACTGAAGTGTTACAGCAGTGAGCAAAGGTATCTTCTTGCTAATAAATCTATTTTAACATTAAATATTTTTGTGACGCTGAATACAATAATCCAAAGAAGTTGAATGGCTTCTGTGTCATGTCAAGCCACCTTGTTTCAGTTCACTATCAGTGGGCGGAACATGAAACCAGTTAAGGCTCTGTTTGGTGCAACTTGTAGGCTGGTTTGTTATGCTCACATCCTCAGTTTAGGTGTAGTATGTGCGTCACTGGGACAGGAAACATTTTTTTGTTATTTTTAGATTTCTCTCTTGTAAAGGCGACACTGAGTGTCAGTGCGATTACTTGTAAAAATAAAGGTTAAATAAGTAAAATGCTGAGATATATCACAGAAGTAGTGAACGTTTTAAATCTTTTCTGGCATTCAGCAAATCACTGAAGTTCTTTCAGCCATAAGACAGATAAGACAGAGAACATAAAATAATGCATTCTGCTATTTAAACATAGTTCATGTAAACATGAGCGTACATAATGATTTCATTTAGTTAGAAAGTGAAATGTGAAATATCTTCTCTTTTCATCAAAATGATGTCCACAAAAGTGGTGCCTCATTATTTCTAAATTTTGGTTGAAAAATTCTTTCCTGTTGTTATATTCAGCTTGAACTCCAGCAGGTCATCCTGATGTCTGCCTAAAAACATTGATTTGCTATCATGTTGTAGGCTCATTAGATGTTTGCATTAATGAGCAGTTGAACAAGTGTACCTAATGAAGTGACTGACGAGCAAAAAAACAACAAAAAAAAAAAAACAATCCAATTTGGTAATAATTTTCTGTGGAGCTAGAGTAAACACTGTATGTTGCAATTTTATATAACATTAAATGTTATAAAATATACTAGTAGTAACCAGGTTGCTCAATGAGACAAGATGATGACAGGTTCTTCAAAAGGCTACCAACTCCTTTGACAACCATGAACTAAAATCATTAGTTAAATTGGAATTGTAGAAATGCTTCAGGGTAAAAAACGTTTTGCTGGGGGCAATGTTTTAAAAATTCAGTGTTACTTATTTTATAAATTTCAATTCTAATGAAGGCACTCAGCTTGAATCGTTTTTTTTTACAGCATAAGTGGAAAAAAATAATGTTTTTTTTTATTGCTCTATTTTCTGTTGCCTACATTGTATATGAACTTTACCTCCACAAATAAAGAGGGAAATGAGAACAGTCAGAGCTTGACGTAGGATTCTGGTGCGGTAAAACTAAAATAGGTTGCAGGTTGACAGTTTATACTTTCTTTATACTGGACAGTAAAGGTCATATGAAGGTGGAATGAATGTAAGCATCATCACATTAAATTGAAATTCATTAAAACCCTTAACATGAGTAAATGTAATGTCAAAATCACATATCAGTGAAGAAAAATTGAGGCTGCTGTGCCCAGTGCTAGTTTCCTGCAATAGCTCAACTCGTTCAGAGTGATGCAATCAATTAATTTGCTGATTGGGTTTTATTTCTGCTTTCCTGTAATGTTCTGCTGTGTGGCAGGCAGGACTTTAAAGCGGCAGCTTTATTGCTGGAAGTCATTATTACCAGTACAAAACAAAACTAGAAACAGAAAACTCAAACTAAAACATTAGAAAAAAAAACAGAAACTGAGAACTAGAGTTACTTGGAACACAGAGGGAAGAAACACAGCATAGTGACAGTATGACATGGCAACTTACTGAGAAAAACACAGGGCCTAAAGTACCCACAGGCAAATCAAACCTATCGAGACAAAGAAGCAATGCAAAAAACACTGACAAAGGACACAGATTATCAAAGTAAAACAGGAAGCATGACACCTACGTAAAGACACAGACTCAGAGACACGGGCTTCACATTGAGACATGACTGACTCTGGAACAGAGGGAACATAGGCACAAGGGTGACTAGACATGAGACAGGACAGGCACAGAGAAAACATGGGAACTGGGCTAACCACAGACTAAGAAAAAGACAAAGAAAGGAACTAAGATCACTAAACACAAACGAAAGATTAAAAAAACAGGAATAACAATCATCAAATATCAAATCAAGATCTGAAAACACAAATACTGGGTGGCACACCCAGTTCGTGACATTTCCAAAAGGAAATGTGGATTGAGCAGCCATTTTAAGGTCATAAATAATCAGGCCCCATCTTATATTAATGACCTTGTAGTATCATATCACCCTATTAGAGCACTCTGCTCTCGCACTGCAGGCCTACTTGTTGTTCCAAGAGTATTTAAAAGAAGAATGACTGAGTACATGAAGGCTCATTTTTATCCTGATATTTGGACTGATATGTCACGGTTTGCCCTGGCAAGGACCCAAACGCAGGACTTTGTGATGCAAACAGTACACTTTATTTACAGTGAAAGGAAACAAACAACAATAAATCCCCATGCTCTCCCATGACTCCCATGTCGTGCCTTCCTTCCCAATAAATCCATGTCTTGTGCTCTCTGTCTGCACTCCCCATGCTCGCTGCTCTTCTGGCTTTCCATGCTCCTCCTGCAGGAAACAATAGCAGCACTCAACTATAGCAGGCATGCACTCAAAACCTAAACCTAAACTGGAAGACTAACATGGAGTCTCACACAATTATCCCGCGTCGGAGGAAGCTCCATCGCTCTCCTAAATAGCTCCCCCAACGAGCCCAGATTAGCAGCACGGACCCCCGAGTCCCCAGAGCCGGGTCCGTGACAGATATAATTTTAAATATTCAAGTAGAAAAGACCTCCATTTCTCAGCGTCTTAATTATATAATCATCTCACTTCTCAAGACACTCAGTCTGACCCAAAACAACATTTTAAAATGGCTTGTTTTCTTTGACTCTACTGAACAGTTTCTGATGCAGCATGAAACAAGCCACCATTTATTCAGTGTGTGCACTAGACCTGACATAGAGACATGCTCAGTAACCTTTGCAGGTGTATTTCACCTACCAAAAATTTGGTTCATCTTTTGTGGAAAACAAAGCAATGTGACACATTTACATCAGCAGTTGACCACAGTGTGTACCTGCTGTTTAGAAGAAATGAGCAGCAGCAGCTTTTTCTTTGAACAGCATTCATGCACAAGCAGAATGAGCAGAAGCAACAACTGGTTTAATTAAAATTCTACATAACAGACAGAAGCGTTTGTTAGCATATTAACTTTATTGGTACTTATAGTTCTTTATAGTTTTGTTATATGCAGAGTAGATAATATACAGCTTGTTCAATTGTAATAACAATGTGTGATAAATGTCTTCACTTTCACTCAGATGTGATTTTGTCTTCAATCCGCTATTTTTCTTAGACCTGTTAGATTTACAAGAAGTACAGAACAAAAATGTATTTATTTTTCTTTAAAGGGTAGAAAAAATGCTATTGTTAGTATTGCAAACCAAAATTAACTTCTCAGGGCATCTTCGTTACAAACATGAATTTTTTGCCATGAACAATACGTTTTATTAATATTGCTGGTATTTAATATTTACTACCCATCACATATTACATGTTATCTGAATGTGATGCACAAGGAATCATTAATCACAGTTAATCTCACCTTTGAGTTTAGTCTCACCCGGGCATAAGGTGTAGTAAATGGCTTTAGAATATAACATGTCATCCTCTAATGGAGAGATGCAGCCATAGTGAGAGGAAAGACAACCACAGTAACATCAGTGATGATGAAAACTATTTGCTTTTCACTGCATTCATTAGATCTAATTTGAAATCTTGGGAAATCTGACAATCAGAAGAAAATAATGTCACTCTTACATCAGAAAATCATTTTTCTGCCGTTTCATCTTAATGACATAAATATCAGCTGATCTAAACAGCTTCTTGAGTTTTATTGCACATTTCATTAACATAGCAAGTCAAGATTCCCGTTGCTTGTTTAGCATCAAAGAGTTGAGAAATAAAAATATATATATTTTACGCAATTTATGTATTTCTTCCACAACTGAAATTTTGAAAAGTTTTGGAATATGTTACTTTTGAGTCTCTCAGGTTTTTAAAGAGCTTAATTATTTTAATTAGTTTCATTCAAATATTAGAGTTAATGTTTCATTCTAAATAACGTGTACATATTTAAGAAAGATGTAGGAAAAACAAGACAAAAAAGGAGACTGTTTCGTTATTTGTTTTCATTTGTTTAAAATGTTTTAATTTATTTATGAGTAAATGTATAAATTATAAATGTATTTATTAATCTGGTATTATTACTAAAAAGATTTTTTTAAAAAAGATGCCCGATTAAATATCTTTCCTCTTACTTATAATATACATTGTTTTTCTTTTTCAAAATATAATAACAATTAAAGCTGCAAGCAGCGTTATGAGGGCCCTCGCACCCCGGCGCGTCGAGCCACGCCCAACACCTAAAACCAGCAC
>NW_024583078.1:1138-8219 GCF_018398535.1 Haplochromis burtoni | reverse complement strand
CCCATGTTCCTTTCAAGTAGTCTTACCTTGCTGGTTGAGTGTCACAGAGGCCTAAGGAAATTGGTCTAGAGGGTGATGCATCTTCATCTTGTGATGAAGAGGGACAGTGAGAGTGAGGGGAATAATAACCACAGCTGTGTTAGTCATGATGATCACTGTCTGTTATTCAATGTATTCATTAGACTTGATTTTGAATTTTAGGAAAATAGGACATTCAAGATTAGAAAGAAAATCGATGACATTCCTACATGTGCCCAGGAATCTGCTCGACAGACTCATTTTCCATCTAATAATAATAATATTAATAATAATTTTGTGACTGTCTGAATTAGTTATGTATGGTTTCGTTTGAGAGTATAAATGATGTCTAATAAACCAGAAAGGCTTAAATGAGAAAACAATGGTAAATCATCATTTTAGCTCTTGCATATGCTTCTACAAAGACAGAGGGAAAGACTGGGCCATGAACACTGATGAATTGAGTGATGCACCGGTGCAACAGAGGCAGTGGTTTACGACACCAACTGTCTGCCATCTATAATCCAGTTTTGAGATCCCTTCACAGAACCTTAACCCACTCCTGGGCACATTTGACCTCAGGAAATCAACATGATAGGGTGGGGTAGGTTTCACAGCGGGTTCACCCGAAACCTTGGCTGATTGTGATCTACACCCTTTTTCACAACTTAGTTCATGTGATTAGATAGAGGACCAACAGGGGGACCATGTCCCTCTTGGGAGACACAAACATAGGGCTTAAATCTCCAGACCCTTTTCTTTCCAAGCTCCTTGACCTGGATGACTGAGAATCTTCACACATGATGCAATAAGCAATGGTAACGTAATTATGACAGTCAGGCTCTTAGTCTCTGTGTGACTGGCTGCAGAAATTAACTATTATAATCTAATACCACAGTAAGACTGGCTGGACGTAAAAAAAACTTTTTGGTTTTTTGGGGTCTCAAAAGAAGCAGAATCAGTCAGAGGACTCTGTCAGTAAACAAAAGACACCACTTAAGATTTCTAGTCAGATGTGATAAAATTCATTGGGCCAGAACAATCTCTCTTAGAGGTCAATTTAAACAGGACAATGAAATGTGGGGATTATATCATTTTATATCATTTTATATCATGTTGATTCTTTTATATCCTTTTATTTAGCTTTGAGCAGTGCCATTTGATTAAACATTTATTCCATTTATTTAACATACAGTTTTAACTATATTATTACACACATTGCATTTGTGCTCATGACAGAGTTGAGCATACAGACTGATGAAGGTTAAAAGTGTCTAAACTGATATATTGATGAAATGACCTGTATGCTGTGAATGAAGGCCTAACATGCTTACATACACATAGACATGAAGTATAATTTCTAGGGTAAAGGTGAAAGACATCTTGCTTTGTCTCTGCTTAGCAACTAGTGATCCGGGGTCTACAGGAAACATCTGGAGGGGCCAGACAACCATATAGGGAAAAATGCTGTTGAACACGGAAACTTGTTGAACTGTCGTTAATTATAACCTATACATGTGATGTTTTGTCTGACGCGAGAAGGGGCGTTAACCCTGACATAATAACACTCCATATTCCAATCCGTAATGAAATATTAAGAAGCTTTGCAACTTCATTAGAAGACTTGTAAAGTCACAAAGTTCTGTTCCCTTCTCTGGTTTGTGGATTAAAAAAAAACGAGTGAGTACATGAAGGCTCATTTTAATCCTTATACTGATATTTGGCCTGATATAATTATAAATATTCAAGTAGAAAAGAGCTCCACCTCTCAGCATCTTAAACATATCATCATCTCACTTCTCAAGACAATCAGTCTGACCTAAAAAATGACTTTTCTTTGACTCTACTGAACAGTTTCTGCTGCATCATGAAACAAGTCACCAGTTATGTGTGTGCACCACACATAGAGACATTTTCAGTCACCTTTGCAGGTGTATTTCACTGCTTACCACAAATTTGGTTCATCTGTTTTGGAAAACAAAGCAATGCAACACATTTACATTAGTGATTGACCACAGGGAGTACCTGCTGTTTAGAAGAAATGAGATGCAGCAGATTTTTTTCTTTTGAACAACATTCGTGCACAAGCAAAAAGAGCAGAAGCAACAAGTGGTTTAATTTAACAAATGTCTACATAACAGACAGCATTTGTTAGCATGTGAACTTTATTGGTACTTATAGTTATTTATAGTTTAATTATATACATAGCAGACAATGTACAGCTTGTTCAATTGTAATAACAATGTGTGATAATTCACTCAGATGTGATTTTGTCTTCATGCCACTATTTTTCTGAGACCTGTTAGAGTTACAAGAAGTACAGAACAAAAATGTATTTATTTTTCTTTAAAGGGTAGAAAAAATGCTATTGTTAGTATTGCAGACCAAAATTAACTTCTCAGGGCATCTTCGTTACAAGCATGAATTTTTTGCCATGAACAATACGTTTTATTAATATTGCTGGTATTTAATATTTACTACCCATCACATATTACATGTTATCTGAATGTGATGCACAAGGAATCATTAGTCACAGTTAATCTCACCTTTGAGTTTAGTCTCACCTGGGCGTAAGGTGTAGTAAATGGCTCTAGAATATAACATGTCATCCTCTAATGGAGAGATACAGCCATAGTGAGAGGAGTTTTATCTTAATGACATAAATATCAGCTGCTCTAAACAGTTTCTTGATTTTTACCCTGCATTTTGTTAGCATAGCTAGTCAAGCTTTAGTGTTTGTGTTCCTTTTCCTAATATCACTTCTAATTAATATGTAGAACCCATCATATTTAAATACTGCACATATGGAATCATTAATCTCACCTTTGAGTTTAGTCTCACCCGGGCATAAGGTGTAGCAAATGGCTCTGGAATATAACATGTCATCATCTAATGGAGAGATACAGCAGGAGTGAGAGGACAGACAACCACAGTAACATCAGTGATGATGAAAACTATTTGCTTTTCACTGCATTCATTAGATCTAATTTGAAATCTTGGGAAAATCTGACAATCAGAAGAAAATAATGTCACTGTTACATCAGAACATTGTTTTTCTGCCGTTTCATCTTAATGACATAAATATCAGCTGATCTAAACAGTGTCTTGACTTTTATTATACATTTCATTAACATAGCTAGTCAAGCTTTGCATTGCTTTTTTAGCATCACAGATTTGAGGAATAAAAAATTATATTTTACACAATTTGTGTATTTTTCCCAATACTGAAATTTTTAAAGGTTTTAAATATTTTTCTTTTGAGTCTCTCAGGCTTTTAAAGAGTTTCATTCAAAAATTAGAGTGAATATTTCATTCTATATAATGTGTACATATTTAACAAACAAAAACAAAAAAAACAAAAACAAGGCAAAAAAGAAGACCATTTCGTCTTATGTTTTCATTTGTTCAAAATGTTTTAAATTATTTATATATGAATGTATAAATTATAATTGTATTTATTACTACTACTAAAAATTAAAAAAATGATGCCCGATTAAATATCTTTCCTCTTTCTTATAATATACATTGTTTTTTTTCCCCAAATATAATAACAATTAATAGACACAACATTTGTGTTCAAACACAGTTTGATTCTCAGCTGAGCCTGAATTATGTGCTTTTGTTGACAGAAAAAAGCATCTCCTTTAGAAAGAAATGCAAATATTAATTGTGATTTTTCAACATTAAGCATGACATAAATGTAACACATTTTTCAGTTAACAATATTTATGGTGCAATGATTCCAGATTGCTTTTGGTTTAACAAAGCATGATGTGAGTGTGCAAAAAGCAAAAGCAATTAACACAAGGTTTCATGGCTTTTAATGTACAAATTATCACAACACAGGGACTCCAGCAACACTTTCATCGGGATCATGCCCCTGATGAAGACCTAGACGCGTTGGTCAGTTGATTAAGTTGTTCCTCTTTAATTTTAAGTTTTGCTGGAGTCCCTGCGTTGTGAGTTTTTCATCTTCTCCATGCACGTTTGAAGTAGGTGAAGTTGTGCCAGAAATTTTTGCTGCAATATACAAACTATTACCTTTACTTCTGTACAAGCAATCGTTGACAAAGTACATTCCGAGCAACAGCAACAGAGCGTCCAATAAAGTAAAGACAAGGATCCAAGGTGCTTCCTCTGAAGGGAAAAGGTTCGCCTCTTTGAAACAGTGTGAATGTTGAATGTGAAAAAAAGTTAAAAGAGAAAAGGAAGATAAAAGACCTGAAGGTTACGCAACACTGCAAAAAACGATTTTCAAGAAAGTAAAAAAACCCTTGTTTATGGACATTTTTTCTTATTTTTTGTCTAAAAAGAAAATATATTCTTAACAAGCAAGTTTTGCACAAGAAAATAAATCTTATTCTAGGAAAATATGTCTAACTTTTCCTTAAAAGGATATTTCAGCTCATCTTGAGCTTTATTTACCAGTTACAAGGTATGAAAACCGTTTGGTTGAAATTCCCTAATAAAAACAAGATTATTTTTCTCATTTCAAGAGTAAGGCCACTTAAACAGCTGCTCAGTTTAAGAAATGTATTTATTGACACTAAAGTGTAATAAAACTGCTGCCAAGTTTGACAAAACATGCACAAAAGCTGGAACTAAAAGCACATGATAAACATGAAATACAGGCCCATTTGAAAAACAGAAACGGCATAACTCATTCACTTTAGGCCATGTCTGATGCTGATCTATTAATCTGTTTGACAAGTATCAGTACACATATCTTCACTGTGGCAATGCTACAATCGCATTCAACTGTCAGATTTGATAGAAAACTCAACAACAAAACTGTCCAAAACAATAAACTGATAATACAGTTCATGCATGTAAAGCAGTGTGCCTTTTATAAAACATCTGTTGAACTCATGTGTAGTCCAATTACATCACACAGGTAATATTTCATGACTGCATATGTCATATCTTTGTGTGTGAAACTGTAATATGGAGTGAAATCCATAAGATTATCAGCGGATATCAGCTCCGTTGCTTGTGCCATGTTTGGAATCTCTATCTTATATGACATGTAATCTTTGTCATAACAAATGGTATTGTGCTGCTGGAATTCAAAACAGTACAATGATGAATTGATCACATAGATATTTTTCACAAGCCCAAATATAGGTAAACTACTAGAACCAACAGCACAAACAATTAATGACCTATCCCTTATGTATTTGTTACCATTTAGATTAAGCCATTTAACAGTCACTGCATGGTTTACTTCATCATTTCCAAGGAAGGCCCTCATTTTTTCTTTTAAGTATGACATTATGCTTACTTCTGAGGTTGGTCCTAATGTGCATTCATTGGAAAAAATGGGGTGATCAAAACTATCCACATTCTGACAACATTCATACATTTGATTATGCTTTATTAAAGATTTGCAAACATTTTTAAAATTTATTTTTGACGCCCATTGTTTGAAAAAGCAATGTTTCGATTCAAATCTCATGCACATATGACGGACCATTGGTCCCAAACGTTTAATTTGGCTTGGTGTATGAATCAAATAATGTTGTTTTGGTGTGATGTTGTTATATGGGAATAGGGCTTTCATGTGCTTCAAGTGCTGTTCAATGAGGATTTTCAACTTGTTAATAGTCTGCAGACTGATGACAGGAGCAAGTAAAATCTGAACTATCTCAATGAGTTCAAGAATGAATGCGTAGTGTTCAGTACCTTTGGCTGCATCAATCAGAAATGGCAAAATTTTCAGAAGAACAATCATTTGCCCCGAGGACTGCTTCAACTTATTGTCACTGGAAGCTAATGTACTGTAGGTAATAACACTTGGTTTATCTCTAATATCAACTGGAGAGTATGGGAAACCAGTCACTGCAGCATTGAAGAGATCTAAGTCTAGCTCTCCCATAATCAAAACTAGCTGCCATTTGTCTACTTGCCATTGCAAAAAAGAGTCCGCTTTCTGAATGTGGTGTAGATGGAATCTTGCAAAGGCTGCATGAGGACTTAGTAAAGCTATATAATGGAGTTAAAATTCAAACTGGAAATGGTGAACGTGAAATATTTGGAGCATTAGTTTCATTATGTGGAGACACTTTGGCACAACATGAGCTTTGCGGGTTTCAAATCAAATCAAATCAAATTTTAAAGAGGGTGTTGGGTTTGCTCATAGTAAATGCGGGCAGTGTGATTGTTCATTTTTTTTTTTTTTTTTTTTTTTTTTTTTTTTATTTTTAAATGACATCAGAAACAGCAGTATGCGACATTACGTGATGGCAGAGCTTCAGTTCATCCTTTGTCATTTTTTTTTTTTTTTTTTTTTTTTTTTTTTTTTTTTTTTTTTTTTTTTTTTTTTTTTTTAAATATTAAATAGGACAGGGGGAATAGGAAAGAGGGGGAGAGAAGAAAGAAAACCAAAGGGGAGAAGAGACGGTGAGAAGGGGGAGGGAAATAAACAATCCTGGGTCACCTGTATGGAGAAAAAAAACAAAAAAAAACAAAAGAGGAGACAGCAAACAACAAAGAGCAACAAATAAGAGAAAACAAAGCACCATCACAATAAACTAGCTAGCAGTAGATATCAATAGTTACTAAATAATAAACGATATTGTGCAGCACGCAAGATAGACAGCGCACAGATGTGCTTTGAGGCAGCAGCCAAGAAAGCTTTAGTCCGCGTCTGTGAATACCCAGTGTGTACACCTGTGTGCATACCTGTGTGGATCAGCATGCTTGCATTCCAAAGGTTTCTCCATGTATGATCTGCTAGGGAGTGTGGGGGGGCCACAGCCCCGTCCTCCAGGGTTGAAGCGAGGTATGGAGGAGATCAAAACTCCAGACATCCAGAGGCCCCCAGAACACAAGAGACCATGGAAGACCAACAGAGGGGCAGCCTGCGCCACTGTTCCAGAAAGAGCTGAGGAGAGTCCCAGATGAGGGCTCCCAGCAGCTGCGGAGCAGAAGCCAGGGGGAGTTGCAGTGACGCGCCCGTGAGCTCCGCCGGCCCCAGCTGTGCCTGAGTGACCGAGCCCCAGGCCGAGAGGCCGGGGGCACCCCACCTCCAAGGGGGCCCGAGCGAGCCCCAGGCCCCAGGCCC
>NW_024583078.1:0-1113 GCF_018398535.1 Haplochromis burtoni | reverse complement strand
GATATTTAGGATTAATGTTTCCCAAAGTATAATAGAACATTACCAACTTATTTTTGGAGGCATGAGACCCAAGTGGGTTACAAATTTCAATTTCATCTGAGTAAAGGATAATCTGTAAGGCAGAGGGGTGTGCAGAAAATAAACGGTGAGACTTCATGAGTTCTCCATCTATGATATCATATAAATACTCATTTCTGTAATTTTTCTGCTCATCTATCAATGCCAAAACTCTTGGATGGGACAATAACTGCTCCAAACTTCTGACAAGTGGAACATAATGAAAACATTTGGGCACAGTAGTGAGAAATCTTTTTTTCCCTTTTTTTCCCATGACAGCAGTATACCCAACACAAACCTCCTCGGACTCCACAAAATTGAAATTTCTCTTTATCACATCATCCTGCCTGTATGTTGTTGAAACAGAGGCAAATGGATCCTCAATCTGGTCGAAGACTGCCAAAACATCTCTTTCAAGTCCACTTCCATGATGCTGCTGGAAAACCTTTTGTACCTGACTTCTCAGATTATTGACCAACGATGCCTGATACTGTTGTAATGCTGCAACGACATCATTCACACCACTCTGAAAAACAGACAGAAAGGACAAATGACATCTCAGTTGTTTGCTATTAAAAGAGATTTATTTTTAGTGAATAGACAACTTATAATGTAAGGACTAATAACGTACGTAGCTCTGCAACCAAAAAACTGCATAGAATTATTTGACTGTTTCTTATAGATTTTTTTCCCTCACTGAAACTGAAAAAAAAAACAAACAATTTTTAAATTCCTTCTCGGATTTCTTGCAAAACTCAAATTTTTAGTTTAATTAAGATTACAATTTTCCTTTTTAAACTGAGACTAAGAGTTAGGTGGCGGAGGAAGGCTTGTGATGGGAGCAACCCTGAAAAGGATAGGCGGAGGCAAATGGATGGATGGCTGGAGACTATGACTGCCTTAGTTTACCTAAGGTAGTCATAGTCATTTGTTGGAAAGTTGGAGGCACATACAAGTGATGCTCGGTTTTGCATAGTTACTATTAGGATAATCAGAATGAATTAAAGGCTGTTACAGTTTAGGGAAAATTGTTAATAATAAATGATGAAAAAAAAA
>NW_024583077.1:176518-202619 GCF_018398535.1 Haplochromis burtoni | reverse complement strand
CAAAACTAAAAGCACAAAAACTGCTTTGCACTCAGTTTGCAATTTTGTAACACACACTTTGCAAAACTGTAGGCACAATTCACTGCACAACACTCAATTACCAAATTTCCAACACACTCCTAGCAAAAGTATACACATGTATGGCTATCATTAACACTAATTTGCCAACTGTCTGGCACACTTTCACATGTGAAAACTTTTTAGATAATTAGTTCACTTTGCAATCAGCCTAAGCACTATAATACAGGTAAGCTGTGTGTGCGGAGTACAATGGAGGGAGCAGAAAGAGTGAGAAGTAGAGGAGGCCGAGGAAGAGGACGTGGAGGTGAAGAAGTAGGATGAAGAGGACGACAAGGACAAGGAGGAGCAAGAGGAAGACGAGGAGGGGGGAGAGGAAGGGTAGGAAGAGTAAGAAATAGAATTGCTGATGACATCAGAGCTACAATAGTGGACCATGTAATCAACCGTGGAATGACCCTGAGGGTAGCTGGCCAACGGGTCCAGCCTAACTCGAGCCGCTACACTGTAGCAAGTACTCTCAAACTCAGTGAGTGGTTTTGCTATAAGTCTGAATAGTTTTAGAGATTGTGCTACAGGAATCACAGTTAGGGTTTAAGCATTCAGAAAAAACTGTAAAGGTATCTTATCTTATATTAGTTGAAAGTGTACATCTTCCCCACCTCTGCTGCTTGTACAGTATCATCACTGTACAAGCAGTACTCATTCACATTGCTTCTTCTGGCTTTCATTCCTCTTCTCTCCAGAGCATCCCTCCACCTTTCCAGGCTCTCCCACCTACTCCTCCCTACTCTCACTATAGATCACAATGTTATCTGTGAACATCATTATCCACAAAGACTCCAGCCTGATCGCATCTGTCAGCTTTTACTGTTGTTAACTCACCATTATCTGATATGTCAGGCACATAGCCTCTGGGCTGAGACGCATTCAGACGCACACACACACACACACACACACACACACACACACACACACACACACACACATATATATATGTGTCGTCCAACTGACTCCAGCGATATTGGTTCGGGGCCAATGAAGGGTGTTGAGGGCAGCTCATGTCTGATAGATTAGCCAGGGTCTATTTCCTTGCCACAGAGTTTTAATTTTTGATGGCGGAGGCTGCCATCCCATAATGAAGTCTTTGAACAGTGACTTGAGGAGCAGAGCTCATCCACCACTCATACTAATAACAGCAGGTCAAATATCAGGAAAGCACAGACTAACAATGGGGACATACTGCTTTGTGAGATCATCAAATCACTTCTTTATGCTGCTTCTAAACCACTTGTAAAAAGTATAGTAGAAAAGTACATCACATTCTGTACTAAAAGTTCTAGTATACTTAACTGTACAAACTAGCTGTACTGTAACTCTACAAAATTAATGCTCCCATGACAACAGTGGGCTCTACAGTGGAACATTTGAGTGTCATGCACAATAAAATACGAGTGGGTAAAAGAAAGGAGATGGAATAAAAATCCACTGCTGGGAGTTTGAGAAAATCAGTGTCAGTGACTGAAGTGACAAGCAACAATAATGAAGTGAGAGAGAAAAAATAAGACAAAAAAAAGTTTGCCACATGTGAAAGGGGGCCATGGCTTAAATTGAAGTTAGTTAAGAGACTTATATAGTGTTGAGCTTCACCTTTCTTTCTTTATTTTTAGTACATTTTTCCTTTATTATTAGGTTATTACTACATTACCAGCATCAGTTTGCCCTTTAAGCCACTTAATTGAGGGCAGTTAACCCTGAGCCTGGTTCTGCCAGATATTTCTTACTGTTAAATCGTGGCTCAAGAGTTGGGAGTTCGCCTTGTAATCGGAAGGTTGCCGGTTCGAGCCCCGGCTTGGACAGTCTCGGTCGTTGTGTCCTTGGGCAAGACACTTCACCCGTTGCCTACTGGTGGTGGTCAGAGGGCCCGGTGGCGCCAGTGTCCGGCAGCCTCGCCTCTGTCAGTGCGCCCCAGGGTGGCTGTGGCTACAATGTAGCTTGCCATCACCAGTGTGTGAATGTGTGGATGACTGGATGTGTAAAGCGCTTTGGGGTCCTTAGGGACTAGTAAAGCGCTTAAAAGGGGTTTTTTCCTTCCCACTGTAACTAACTTATAAGTAAGTAAGTAAAACTTTATTTATATAGCACCTTTCAAGATAAAAATCACAAAGTGCTTCACAGAAGCTAAAACCTAAAAATAAAAATCAACTAAAAGCAAGTTTAAAAAGATGGGTTTTTAGTATGTCAAATTTGGTCCTGTGAGTTCTATATAGTACTAAATAGGAATTTTATTGATTAGAGCATGTGGAACAGGTAACAATGATCATTTTTGAAGGAAAAACTCAAACTGAATTTCTGTTTTTATACCCAATTTTGATCCAGTACACTCGACTTCTCAATGAAGTCCAGAATTAATCAAGCAGTTAATCAAGCAATTAATCAAGCATAGAATTAAACCAAGTTTTCTTTTCAGGAAGGCAAGTATATTATTACTTTTTAATTATATAATAATGTGCTTTACTATTTTTTGTGAAATGGTACATTTTAAAAGTTTTGGTGTTATGCTAACAGTCAGAACCATAAGTCACAGGACACCGTCTAATACTATATATTGCTTTATGTCATATATAACAGTTTTATATAACTCTGAGTGGGCTTCCATACGTGTTTTATGTATACCATTTTCTTTTTTATCTCTTTTTTACCAGGTACTCATTCGGGTGTGGTCCTAAACATGAACCATGTTGACCATGGTGTTGGGACTCTATTGCAGTAATCCACCCTTCACTTTTTATGCCAGCCCTGGACACTCAGCAAGGACCAGTGGCTCAGCTTGAAGGCTCATCTGTGTGTACACTTTCTGTCTCTTTACACAGCTACAATCGGCAAGCATGTCTCACAAGACTGGTTTCCACTGATTCTGACAGTCAGAAAGAGAACACACGAGGGCAGTGTTGCACTTTTTGAAATCTCTACTCACAGGTACTCTGAGAGCTCAGCTTCTTTGGAATATACTGTATGTACACACAGATTTGTTTATTTTAAAAAAGAAAGAAAAGAAAAAGAAAAGAACATTCATCTCCATGTGTTCCTGTTAATTTACAGATGTGTGGTCTGTGATGTTTCTGATCAGTTTCAACTTTGTCTGTCCCATGGTGCCTCAAACAGCAGACGCAGATCTGCACAGTGACATTTCCTGTTATTTAGTTATTTCTGGAAACAGTACAGCCCTTTCTCCTAGTCCTCATCCCCATCCTAACACTTTCTGGGTCAGAGCAGACCCCCCTAGAGACAAAGATTGTTGTCATTGGAGGGAAGCTGTAGTTGATATATTTTATTGTATCAGCCTATATTAGGCGTAGCCCGTGGTGGAATCACATCTCTTTAAATCTCCTTAAGTTCATTGTAAATGTGTAAATATGAACGTTGATTCACTTTGTATGTGAGTGTTTTACACTTATACCAAAATACACCACTTTTTTTACCCCTCTTTGTCTGGAGTTTCCTGCCACAGAGTTTCCCAAGTTTGAACAACATCTCACTGTTTCCACTTTCCTCACCATCACTGCCTGCTTTACATGTATCTGTTTTGGGTATTTTCAGTATAATGTCACGAATACGGATATTTCACGGACTTCATTGTTAAAACTGGAAATGATTGTCTTGTCCTATAAATACTTTATACTCACAGTGACAGGGTGACAGCAACGTAGATTAATATTTTTGATATACTGTCAGTTTTTCTTTTCCAGCCCATGTAGAACACAAATTAGTGTTTGTGTTACCTTTTGTAGAAGTCTTTTATGTTTGTTTGATTGCACTAATGTGAGCAGTTGCTGTCACAATGCACCAGATAGCAGCTGAAGAAGTCTACAGATGTGTCAAGAGGTCTTTGAACGGCCTTTACAGTGCTACCATTGTCATCACCCTTTGGTCCATCTTGTATTTGATGCAGCAGATCATGTTCACTCCTCCTGGTTTTGTACATATTCTTCTCATGTTTCTGTTCTTTGTTTTCTAGTGATGTGTCATCTTTGTATCAATGTCCTCTTATACACAGGGGAAAATGGGGGTTATGATGTTCCAGTGTAGTAGTCAAGGAGTTTCACAGATGGTGGCACAGTGTAATACAGCAGTGTAATTATGACCACGCTGTTATCCTTTCATTATTTTTCTCTTTTCTGCTGGTTTGTTTGATCTTTTGGTTTTGCAATTAAAAACAACTGCTTTCTCTTCAGGAAGCACATTGCACTCAACCCACATCCTAGAATAAATCACTCCCGTAACGTCTTTGTCTCCTTAATTTGTATAATATTGTCTGGTACAACTCCTACTGTTAAAGCTGATAGAATGGCTCAGCTAATCACCTGACCTGAATCCAACTGGAAATCTACGGAAAGAACTAAAGTTCAGAGTTCACAGAAGGAACCCTCAGGATTTGAAGTTTGTTTGTGTGGAACAAAGGGCCAAAATCAAGATCATGGCCAATAAAAGAATGACTAGAATTCAGGGATCACTTTCAGAATTTTTGAGTTTTCCAGTTGTGCGCACCTGCTGCTCATTGCCACCTCTCTACCTGAAAGTGAATAAGAACTGTTTGTGTGCAGTTTGTCACAGTGTTTTGTTACTTAAAGGTCCAGCTGCTTCATTTCACAGGGAGAGAAAAGAAAGAACACTAACTCCACTCAGAGATGAAGAAAGACACGAAAGACAGCACAGGAGAGGAAGAAGAGAGGTTGGATTTAAAGGTAAGGATTGCTCAGTGTGTAAAGCTCAATATCCAAGTAGTTTCTCAATTCTCAACCAAACCAAGTAGTTTTAAGCTGTGGCTCAAAATCTGGTCTCTGAATACAAATCATTACTTTTGAGGTTGTGGGAATATATTTCACCAACTCCTGTGCAAAAGTGTTGAGTGGTCAGGGCCTGTTCTGTCTTGCTGTTTAAATGGTAAATGGCCTGTATTTATATAGCGCTTTACTAGTCCCTAAGGACCCCAAAGCGCTTTACATATCCAGTCATCCACCCATTCACACACACATTCACACACTGGTGATGGCAAGCTACATTGTAGCCACAGCCACCCTGGGGCGCACTGACAGAGGCGAGGCTGCCGGACACTGGCGCCACCGGGCCCTCTGACCACCACCAGTAGGCAACGGGTGAAGTGTCTTGCCCAAGGACACAACGACCGAGACTGTCCAAGCCGGGGCTCGAACCGGCAACCTTCCGATTACAAGGCGAACTCCCAACTCTTGAGCCACGATCGTTTAAGTGAGCATCTAGGTTGGTACTTTGAATTCTGTGCTCATTTTTATTTACTAGGCAATTCATTTACTGGGCAATTCATTTAAAGCAGTCTCGTCAAGTATCATGTGAAAATTATAATTCAACACCACAACATACACCTACTGTGATTTGGCACAGTATGAATAAAATTTAATTGAATTTCACAGAAAAGTTTAGACATGTACAAAGTTACCAGTCCATGTCGAGTGCCCTGCAGCCATTCAGAATAGATGCAAATTATGGGGGAATTTCCAAAGGATTTCAAAGAGGTAGCAACTTTTCTTTTCTCACTAAAACACAACAGCAATCATTTATTGTTACATTACACATATGGAAGTCATTTTTTAGGTTCTGGCAGTGCTGATCCTGTTTCTCATATACTGTCCTACTCATGGGTTAATGAACTTGTATGGCCCTGAGTAATTACCTGTCTACATTTTTTGCCATGTTACATTATAGAGTCAAGAGGATACCTCAGTGAAAACTGTCATGTTTCCTTCTGAGTCATGCATGAAAATCCAGATAATACACACTACACTATTAAATTTATAGTGTAATTTACACTGTAACTCACACATTCAATTATTTAAATTTGATAAATACACTTTAGAGAAAAAACAAAACTTTATACTATTTTCATGGTTTCCCGTCTTTTCCGTCCAATTTCCCGTCTTCATTAATGAGAAAATCACTGTTAGGCTGCGTTCTTAATGGGAAACACATTGCATTAATCTCAATGAGTTCTACTCTAGCGAAGCACTCAAAATTCCATGTATGAAAATGTCTCCAAACAATAATAATGATGATGGCATGGTGGTTAGCACTGTTGCCTCACAGCAAGAACAAACTTTAGAATTTTTCTTTTGGCTGTATTTATCTGTTGCTTTTCACTTATTATAGTACTGCAGGTCTTTCCCATCAGAATCCAGATATGGTGATTTGGCTTTTTGAACTGTTAGTAGGAATCAGAGTGCAATGAGCAAAAGTAACAAGGCAAGGCATGACATTAACAACTAGGTTACAATAGGCTTTTATTACACTATGAACTGTTTTAAAGGTGCTATAAAAATAAACTTTATTGTTATACTGTATAGCTTTATGAGGAAAATGCCTGTTCACACAGGTATTGTCTACATTACACAAACAATATTATTAAAGAAGAAAGATCTATTTTATCATTTTACTTAAAAGGGTTACAATATAATATTCAGGAATGCATTGTGGATATTAATAAAGCAAAGACGCACTAATTTCAAAGCTCTGTCTTCTTTCATGTTTCCTCTTTCTGAAATACTAATTTATGAGGCTGCTCTCTCCAAGTCAGGGTGACAAAGCTCACTCCTTGCTGGTTCAACCTTAACTGGAACTGGGAGACACAAACAGCAGCCATTTAAAACATTTTCTCAAATTTAAATATATTTGTTTTGTTTTTTAATTAAACGTTTGTTCTTAATTGGCCTGAGATCAGGCTGAAAAAAGGAACCATTTAAACTCAGGACTTACCTTTTTCAGGATTTCTGATTTCACAATAGGATCATTCAAATCCAGAGCAGAGGACCCAGGATTCAGTCTCAGCTTAATTATCTGCTGTTTTACTAGTATGGAATGAGGAGAGGAATTTAACATGCCTGGAATTTTATTCTGACATACTAGAAATGTGAAAATTAATAAATGAGCATTAAACATGAGTTTCCCCAATGTAATGCAGTCTCTTCCACTGAAGGTAAGGAAACTCACCGGGTGGAGGGAAGTTGTAGCAGACAAAGGGTAAGCTTGTTTCACAGGACAAAAACCTAAATTTTCCTGAACTTTTCAAAGCCAAAACACCACACATGACTTTCATTGAGTCAATCGGGTTTGCAACGTTGTCAAAATAGCCAAAGTTGAATCTGCTCTGATCGGACCAAAAAAACCAATTAGGCCTGCTTAAACCAATCCATGCCCGATCGCCACTTGGCACCAAGCTCTGGACCATCTGGTTCTCTATGTCGTTCTTCACAGTGACCAGGCTTGTGAAGTTCTGGCTGCAGCAAGCCTGAGCACTCCCCCAATCCATTGCTTCATCAACAAGAACAAATTCAGGCTCTAGCTGTGTTCCTGTAGTTAGGGATTGGGTAAAACCACAAGTGAATCTGTCGGCATAGTAAATTTTAAAATGATCTTTATCAAAAAAAGAAAAGTCTTGCTCTGTACTCACCATTATTACAGATAAATGGATATTCTTGTATCCATATCTCATCCTGCCATCCTCCATCTTCTCCAATGGAGACGCATGTTTCTCTGGCTCCATAAAAATCTGGTTCATTAGTATTATTTTCCCAGTTCCTATATTCAGCCCCACGTCCTGTGGTCCTATCTGACCACATCCAGGCAATTTTAGCGTACAGACCGATCCAGATCTCAGCATCGTTACCAGTTGAAGATACTATGTTCCTCAACTGGTTCATTTGGACCATGTTGTCAATAGTTGCCAGGTCTTTATATCTCTGTCTACAATAGGTCTGAGCCATGGTCCAGTTCTTTGCATCAGTAACATAGTGATACTGACGATACAGGCAGGTGGAGATGTGCCACCCTGTGAAAGTAGCAATTTCGATTTGTTTAAGATTGTATCCGTAGTCTCATTCTCTTTATAAATAACCCATAAATAACCTTAAAACACTTTTTGACTGTATGTTAATATACAAAGCATTATTAGAAATTTATCAGAGAATTCACTGACCTGTAAGATGTAAAAAAACCAATAAGATCCTCTTCTGCATGATATTACTGTATGGGTTGTTTGAGTCAGGATGCTGTTGATATCGCTGTTGCTCAGGCAAATGTAGGAAAATTCAATTCAAAGTAGAAGAAGGAGATTGACGAGCAAAACAACAGCCTTTTATGCTCAGATCTGTCTTTTTGATAGACCAGTATAGTGTCTGCATCACTGCAAATTCCTCCCAAATCCATCTTTCATTTTCTGACTAGCCTCTCGCCCAACACGTGAACGAGACCCAGAGATACTTAAACTCCTTCACTTGGAGAAGCAACTCATCCCTGACCCAGAGTGGGCACGCCACCCTTTTCCAGTTGAAGACCATGGCCTCAGACTTGGAGGTGTAAGGTGAACCGCTCCAGTGAATGCTGAAGGCCACCACCAGATGGATCCAATAGAACCAAAAGACAGACATGAGACTCTGAGGCGCTTCTGGCTACACCTAGAAATTCTTTCAGTAAAAAATTGTGAATATAATCTGTGACAAAGGGCAGCCCTGGTGAAGTCCAATACCCATCGTTAACCAGTCCAACTTATTGCAGACAAGCCTGTATACAGTTATACAGAGATTGAATGACTTGTAGCAACAAGCAAGACACCCCATACTTTGACAACGTGGCCCACGGGATTCTCTGAGGGATGCAGTGAAGTGTCTCCAAGTCTACAAAACCCATGTAGACTGCTTGGGAAAACTCCAATACATGAATATCCTTAAGACGATAAAGAACTGGTCCAGCGTTCTGTGACCAGGATGAAAACCACATTCTCAGATGCACTGACCGTGGACACGCTGGTGCTCCCAAATCACACGACTAATTTACAGATGATGTACCAGGAAATTGCAGCCTTGGTGAAGCAAAACGTTTTTGGAGTGAAAGCAACAAGAAAAAGTAAAGGCGATATCAATAGCGAGTTTTGAGATGTGAGATTTGTGACACGTGGCATGTTTGGAGTGTATAGCCAGTGTGTCTTGTGTAGTTAGTGTGCAGGGCTCTAGACTAACTTTTTGACATGGGCGCACTGGTACGCCTAACTTTAAAAATTTAGGCGTACCGGCACAAAAGTTAGGCGCACTCAAATTTTTCAACCGCATTACTTAACACCGCAGTTTTACATGTGCACTTTCTTTGGGGGGGAAGTCCATACAGACAATATTAATTTCTAAATTATTAACTAACAAACTTGTGCTTAAAGTGCTTTGTCAATATTGTAGAAAATGTTAAACTTAATCATCATCTTGGCCTCCTCTGACGACCTGTTTGCTGCTGTCTGCTGCTGAAAGGCCGTGGGGAGAGGGGACACTTGGGCAGTGCATTTATTGCAGCATATAATGTGTTTTCTGGATACACTGTGCTTTTTCAGCATTCAAATATTGATGGCACCGTGTCAGAGCACTGGCTATGAATTTCAGACAGATCAGGCCTTAACTTAACAAAAAAGTTATCAATAGTTCTTTTCATCTTTTCTTATTACCCACAGCTACATCCACTTCTCTCAGGCCTAGGCTGCTCACTAGGGCTGGGTATCATCACTGATTTCTATAATCCATTCAATTCCGGTTCTCAAAGTCCTGATTTGATTCAATTTAGCCTCAGACAGTCAGAAATATTATAATTCTGATCATTTATCAGTACTGATACACATGAGACTTCATCAGAATTGTGAACATCACAGCAGATGCCTTTGTGTGAAAGTAACTGAGAATAAAACACAGAAAAACATGAAGGAGATTTTCCTGGTCTGGCTTTTTATAGCAGATAACCTTAAAAATATTCTGCAATATTCTGCAATTTTGCATAATTTTAAGAAGTTTAAATTTCTTCAGTATTGAACAGCAGAAATTAGGCTTTCTTGTCCGAGGTCATTTAAGTGAAAAAAGAAAAAGCGCTGTAAACAACGGTAGACTGGTGGGTAATAAGCGAATGAATAATGCAGAAAACAGATTTGAGACGGGAAACTGTTCCTGAAGTACAGAGAGAGAGAGAGCTGTGCAGGAAGTGTGATTTTTATCGTGGTGGAAGCAAAACAGCAAAAGTCAGAGGGAATTCATGACGACATTGATCAAATGTGAAGCGCAGTTTGCTGCTTCTTTTGCTGCTGGCTCGGCGAATTTTGGTTGGAGAGACAAAACCTGCAGCTCAGAATCAGCGCAAAAAGACGTAAACACAGCGCGGACCCGAAGAATCGCTAAGCTCCGACAGCGTGTCCGTGTTCGGGCCGTCGGGTGAGAAAGCCGAAGCTGATTCTGATGTGTCAGGTCCGCTCCGTGTTTAGGTCTTTGTGTGGAATCCGTTAATGAATTGATATCGCTTTATTCAAGCTACTCACCTCTCTTCCACCTGCACTTTCAACTGGACCACGGCCAATCAGAGAGGTCCCGCCCCTGACTATCTCTGATTGGTTTAGTCCACGATAGGGGCATAATGTGTGTCTGTTGTTGACCACACGGAGAGTTGCAGAGATTTTTTTTTTGTTACCGGAACAGTTGGTCGCACCTGTGCGACCAAATATTTATTTTTAGTCGCACCACTGAAAAATTTGGTCACATTTGCGACCAAATTGGTCGCACTCTAGAGCCCTGGTGTGTTTTTGTTTTGTGTGTCAAAACAATGAGGCCACTACTGAATGTCACTGTTGCTCCTCCATCTTGTGGTGGACAAACTATTATGTGAAGTGGCACAGATTTTTTGTGTGGTATTTTCATGTCTCACCTGACTGTTACTATAATTTTAGTCACAGTTTTAAATAGTTCTACGAAAAAAGGCCTGAGGCATTGGCTCAGATTCTGCTTTATCTAAAACATATCAGTGGGATTAAGGTAGGTCCTCGAAGTATTGCTTTCACTGCCTGCCTTATATCCTCATTTGAAGTCAGCCGCACCCCATCTGCACTGTACATCGTGTAAGAAGTTTATGGTTTCCCAGAATTCCTTTGATATTAGTCCCAAAGTCTTTTTCCATTGCCTCACTGAACTCCTCCCATACCCAAGTGTTTGCTTCAGCCAATGCCCAAGCCCCACTTCATTCAGTTCCCCAGTACCTATCAGCTGCTTCTGAATTCCCACAAGCTAACCAAGCCCAGTAGAAGTCCTTCAGCTGCCCACATAGCAGACAGGTCTGGCCCGGATCTGGTGTCAGGCGAGTGCTGCTGGCTGACTTCTGGCATGGTAAGTTTTACCTGCTCACCTTTACTAATCTTCCTTCTGTGATTCTCTAATGTTATTTTTCATCGAGAAAATTCACAAAATACACCAAGACCTGGTTTCCGATGTTCCATTTAGCTCTTCCTTTGTAATTCATCTCCCATCACACTGTTTTTCTGCTTTCCAGCTCCCCTCGGTTCAGATCTCATCTGTAAGTCAAAACCTTCTACTTGTCAGCTAGACCCCATTCCTACAGCTTTGGTTAAGGCATGTCTACCTTCTTTGCTTCCCCTCATATCTGCTATCATCTATTCTTCACTTACCACTGGAACTGTTCCTGCTTCCCTGAAAATTGCTGCCATCACCCCAATATTGACAAAAAAAACCTGGTCTAGATCCCAATAATTTTGAGAATTTTTGGCCTATTTCCAATCTACCATTCCTTTCAAAAATTCTTGAGAAAATAGTTGCCCTACAATGCCATACAGCCGTTCATACAGATTAATAATAATCTGTATGAACAGTTCCAGTCTGGTTTTTGCCCCTCCACTGAAACAGCACTTATAAAAGTAACCAATGATCTTTTTATGGCAGCTGACTCCGGTTTACTTTCCATTCCTATTTTCCTCGATCGGAGTGCTGCTTTCGACACTATTTCTCACTCTGTTCTTCTCAGTAGGCTAGCCTCCATCGGTCTCTCCCATACTCCACTAGCCTGGTTTAAATCATACCTGTCTGATCGCACTCAGTTTATTCAACTCAAATCCTTTACTTCTCAGCCCTTCCTCTGACCACTGGCGTGCTCCAGGGATCTGTTCTGGAGCCCCTTCTTTTCATCATCTACCTTCTTCCACTTGGACACATTTTCCATGGTTTCCATGGTTGCTGTTTCTAAAAATATTATTCCACAATTTCCTAATTATTTTGACAGCAAAAAATTCAAATGCTGTGAGAATCACATATTCATTTAGAAATGTTTGTAAAGGCAGAATGCATGACTAGTTGTTTGCTGAAAACACTTGGATTTAAAAATTAAGTGGCGTGACCCGATACTTGTGTTCAAATCGTACTCTTTGGCGCTGCTGTACTGGGCCCTGGTCCGGATGGGCTTGGGCCCCCTTTCCCTAGCAGGTTGCAGAGTATGGGGGTGCCTACTGGGGTCAGCGGGGGAGCTGGCCCCAGGGAGGGGTCACTTGCCCCTCCCTTCCTTCCCTCCCCATCTCCAGCTGCCTCCCTCTTCCCGCTCCACCACAATCACCCACACATGCAGGGCCTTGGGGTAAGGTTGTGTCACCAGGGTGCAGGGGAGGCATCCCCCCCTCTGTCCCCTTCTGGCTGCTTGTGCCTCAATTTTATCTCACAACTTAGACATTCACATTACTCACACTCTCATAACACATACATATAGGATCAGGGGGGTGGGCATGCTACACGCACTCCAAAAGACCATCAGGGTGTACAACCTCACCCCTGGCGTTGTTGCCCACCTCCCAATTTTAAATACACGTAGACATTGAGGGCTAGCAGGAGGGGCTATGTGCTTACCTGCTGCTCTCTGGCAGGTAGCTCCATGCCTTCCTGGGTTTTAAATGCACCTTAGAACACACATGCATCAACACTACATATGAGCGGGCGGAGGGAGGTTTGGAGTCTTCACACACCCCCGTTCTCTACGACCTGCTGGAGCGGGGGACTGGGAGGAGGAGTTGGCCGTCCGACTGGGGTCTGGAATGTGGGGCCTCCCTGCTGCTGCGGAGTCGGGGCGGTCTGCTTCTCCCCACCCCAGGGAAAAGGGTAACACCACCTGGGTCTGGGTGCAGTTTCCCCCTCCAGGGGCAAAGGTTCCTAGACCCGGGGCTTAGAGTACTCCTGGGGAGTGTGATTGTGTGTACAGTGTTTCTCTATGTCTGTCCCACGTTGGGTGAGTGTTGAGTAATTGCATATGAGAGCATGAGGGTGGAATGGATGTTTGTATCTGTGTGTGCCTGTATGTCTGCTGAGTGAGCCCTCATCTGGGACTCTCCTCAGCTCTTTCTGGGACAGTGGCACGGCTGCCCCTCTGTTGGTCTTCCTTGGTCTCTTGTGTTCTGGGGGCCTCTGGATGTCTGGAGTTTTGATCTCCTCCATACCTGCTTCATGCCCTGGAGGACGGGGCTGTGGCCCCCCCACACCCTCTAGCAGATCATTACATGAAGGAACCTTTTAAAAACAAGCACGTTCATGCTCACAGGTGTACACACAGGTGCTCACACACACAAACAACACCCTTTTTGGCTCCTACCTCAAAGCACACTGTGCGCTGTCGATCTTACGTGCTGCACAATAATGTTTAATATTTAGTATTTACAGTTATATTCCCATATATCATCATAATGTTGTTTATTCTATTGCTCTCGTTTTCTTCTGCTTGTTTTAAAAATTTAAAAAGTATCTACTGTTATCTATTATTAGCTAGTTTATTGTGATGGAGTTGTTTTTATTATGTTGCTCTTTGTTGTCTGTTTTCTCTTCTGGTTTTCTATCTCCATACAGGTGATCCAGGTGTTTTGTTTGTTTTTCCTCTTTTTTTTCTTCCCCCCTTTCTCACCATCTCTTCTCCGCTCTATTTTTGTTTTTCTCCCTCTCTTTCTTTCATTCTTTCTCCCTGTCCCATCCCCCAGTCATGTCTGTCCCGTCTTTAAAAAACGAAAATAAAATAAATACATAATCATAATAAAGGTCAATCAAATGGACCAATATGGCAAGGCCATGATGATCCACTTGGTAAAGTAAATCCAGTTGGCAGTTGCGCAGACAGGTTGTGATATTTTACAACAAGGCATGTCAATACTAAATGTGTGTTTTGTGTAACCAAATCACATTCAAATGACTTACATTCTTAAGTATGCTTCAGTGGTTATGTAAATGTTTTATCTCATGACCAAGAACAGCAGTATTTATGACTGACAAAACTGACAATAACATCTGTGGGGGAAAAAAAGTTAAGTTGGATATTTGTTTCATTGAGCACTTTTTCATAAGAGCACATGTATTCCTGACCATGTAGCAGTTTTCAGTGTTGTAAACACTGCAAGATCGATGTGGTTTTTAGTATACTTACCTAAATTATACCTGCCATTCTTTCATTTAGACATTATAGGTAAGTGTAGCAACTGACAATTTTGGGGAGTTGAGCAGAACAGTTAATGAGTTTTCTCCCCACTGCTTCAAAGTGTTTGCTCATAAGGCGCTGCATGATAATTGAGTATTCTAATATTGCATTGTATACAATTCATATTTTCATTTTTAAAACCCTAAAAACAACAGTCAAGCCTGCCTTTTAATTGTGGGGTAATCAATTAGATTATGTCTTAGCACCTGAATATTCAGGATGTTACATATAAGGAGAATTAAATTCTGAATTCAAGCCAATGAAGATAAGTTGATATGAAAGCAACATCATCCTTCACGCTTGTCTCTGTCATTAATCCCACATCCATGTTTTGGTTCAGCCAAAGGTTTTTTAGGGAGCTTTCAGGGGCACCTGATAATGAGCAACTGCAGTAATCCAGCCTAGATGTAACAAACACATGGATTACATTTTAAGTTTTCACTTTGACCTCAAGAGCTGCATAGCCTTTTAAGATGATAAAGTCATGAGACTTTGTTGACCCATCTTATAGGGATGGGTATATCTATAAGGTTACATTTTTAGAAGTAGCACACTCCACTTTATTATGTTGGCTCTCTTCTGAGCTTTAGAAAAAGGCATGTTCAAGTGAAACTTTTGTGTAACCAAATCACATTCAAATGGCGTACGTTGTTAAGCTCATTTTTTTTCATATAAATTTGCTTTCCGTAAAACCAACAAGATTTACTTCTGGTTAATTAAACAGATACATATTATATGATTAAATATCCAAAGTAAAGATGCCATAACTCATAACTTTATTATAAATTAATTATTATTTTTTTCTTGTCTTCATTAACATTAAAGAAGGCACTACGTATCTTTACATATAGTGCCATGAAAAAAATTATTTGCCTCCTTTCTGACAACTTAGTTGTTTGCATGTTTGTCACGCTTAAATGTGTTAGATCATCAAAAGAATTTTGATATTATACCCAATATTTATCCATTTATGGCCCAAGGGAAGCCAAACTGATTTGTTGTAGACCTTGAGTTAATGATACAAGTGTATGGATTCCTGTTACCTGCTTTTTTGTATGTAATATCTACGATCTTAGTCAGTGCAACAGAACTATGGATAAACTAAAATGTGCTATCTTTCATTCTAATCTTTAAAGGAATCTTTTTAGAAAATAATTAATAATAATAATTACAAGACAAACTGCCAACTCTTGAGCCACGATCGCCCTTTAATTGAACTGTAGTTAAAAAGTTTCGCTTTTGAAGTAGTGTAGAAGGTCTGTTCCCTGACATTTGAAAGAGATCAATTTGTCAGAACTACAAGCACACCAGGAATATTTGAAAGATGACCAGCAGGTGTCACACTCTGTCCTAGTGATGTGCGAATCATGAACAAATTGTTCAGTACTCGAAAATCACTTTGCTGAAGCCCAACTGACTCACTGACTCATCCCTGTTGCTATTAGCAAACAAATTTCATTAGTAGAAATATATCTAGCATATAATTAAAATTGTGTGTGTGTGTGTGTGTGTGTGTGTGTGTGTGTGTGTGTGTGTGTGCAGGAGGGGGGACGACAACAATTGGACGGTCTAGCCTTCTGATTTGCGTCACCGCTTTAATAAGTTTAATAAACTTGTCCGTCTGCTCCTTGCAATCTAAAATATAACAGGACACTGGCGTAAATTCTCGACCGTCTCACACTTCTGTTTAATCAGTTTTCTGTTTGACGTTTATTCAGCTGTGTGAAAACCAAGGAGGAACCCACCCGGGGGATTAATAAAGTTTTATTTTATCTAATCTAATCTAATAACTTTAATCTCAGCCAAACCAATTTCCTCACAAACAAATAAAACACTGAAAAAAGCCAAACAATAACATTTTTAGGTTGTCTAAGTGACTTATATATCACGTTTAACCTGAGTAGCGAATGTCCACGGTTATCTGAAAATGATTTGCCGGGAGTTGTGCCGTTCTCTGCGGCTCTAGTGAACCCTCGACCTCTCGGCTAGCTATCGAGCTGGAGGGTAACAGACGTCTCAGAAAACTATGAATTATGGGATATGGTGGGCCACGAAGGACACACCCAACCCATCCTTCAAATTCGGGGCAAAGGAGGACACATTTGTCGGCTGCAGTCAGAGGAGTCTACGGATTTGGACAGCCTTCGGCACATCACTGTAAATGGCCTGTATTTATATAGCGCTTTACTAGTCCCTAAGGACCCCAAAGTGCTTTACACATCCAGTCATCCACACATTCACACACTGGTGATGGCAAGCTACATTGTAGCCACAGCCACCCTGGGGTGCACTGACAGAGGCGAGGCTGCCGGACACTGGCGCCACCGGGCCCTCTGACCACCACCAGTAGGCAACGGGTGAAGTGTCTTGCCCAAGGACACAACAACCAAGACTGTTCAAGCCGGGGCTCGAACCGGCAACCTTCCGATTACAAGGCAAACTCCCAACTCTTGAGCCACGATCGCCCCACTGTGACGTAATCGGTCTACAAATGCGTCCTCAGGATGTAGCCCATGAATTTGGACACCCTCACTCACTCACTCACCCCTCTCTCTTACTTCACAGCTTCTTCTTCTTCTTCTTGATTGGCAACCAATGTTAAGGCGCATTACCGCCCCCTGGCTTACAGCTCAGTGGACATTTAGATGAGAAAATATATATTTGACACATTTGAGGAAAATACTAATACAATAAAATAAAAATAAATAAAATAAATGTTCTTTTTTGCTCTATAAAAATTGTTGTTTTTCTTTTTCAATCACTCATCTTAGCAGTAGGATATACATGCAAAGAGAAAATGTAAATTTTTTGCACTTTCTGGTCAACGGACTCAGTGACTCAAATGACTCAAAAAACCCGATTCACTTTGGTGGATGACTCATTCAAACTCGACTCAGTGAAAAGAATCGAATTTACCATCACTACTCTGTCTGCTACCTCATCAATTGTGGTGAGGTCTGAAAAACAGAAGAGAAATGTGAATATGTTGACAAGAACAACAGCTTCAACTGCTGCAACAGCTGCTCATATAGTGACTAATCTCCAACTAAATTTAATGTAATAATAATGTAAATTTTACATAAAGTGGCAACATTTGTGCACTAAATGTGTGTATGCGTTGAAACCACTGAACAGGGAGTGCAGAATTATTAGGCAAGTTGTATTTTTGAGGAATAATTTTATTGTTGAACAACAACCATGTTCTCAATGAACCCAAAAAACTCATTAATATCAAAGCTGAATGTTTTTGGAAGTAGTTTTTAGTTTGTTTTTAGTTTTAGCTATTTTAGGGGGATATCTGTGTGTGCAGGTGACTATTACTGCGCATAATTATTAGGCAACTTAACAAAAAACAATTTGGTAGAGTGGATTGCAGCCAGGTGATGTTGTGGTGAGGATCATCCCCGTAAGTATTTTGTAACCTGGGTTGTCGGTGTTGTCTGCCGTGACGCATCAAGGTCCATCCACCTATTGTATGTGTCAAGTTAATTTTTTTTTAACAAATAATCGTTTTTTTTAAGAAAAAGGTTATCAGTTGAATTTCAAATAAAAATAGTTTTTTAAAACTTTTTTTCTGAATTCTATAGTATTTATGCATAAATTTGTTTGTCTGTGCCTTGTTTAAATAATTACAGCTACTTTATTAAGTTGAACAAAAACAACTGATGTCACCGAGTCAATGCATTTCTCGCCATTATAATGGTGAGAAACACATGTATACATGCACTTGCAATGGGTTATAAGCAAACTTTCTCGACTAAAGAAAAACACTTCTTCATTTTGTGAATAATTAGAAGCGTTAATTGAAACTAACATAAATCTGCTTCCTCAGTCAAGGTATAAATGAGTACAAGGAAGGAAGTTTTTGTTTACACAATGCTTGTACCCACTTACTCCTAATCAAAGGTGCTATATCCAAGCTTATATATGCACAAGGGGTCTAGTAGAGTGCATGTTTGGTGTTTGAAAGAGTCATTTTCAGTGCCTTTGGAATACACTTTGATTCATGCCAAGAAGATGCCTTCAATTCCAACAAACCACAGACAAGGACTTGAACATGTCATGGTCAAATTACTGCATTCTACTCTGTATTTGTGTCTGGTATATTAAAGAATCTTTCATCAGGTAAATTTTAAAGTTCAGTATTTCAAAGCAGGAGTTATGAAGAATCATACTGGCATTAGGACTGTAACAATATGTACTTACAAGGTCAAAGTTTTTTAATTATGCTAGAATATTGGAAGACAATCAACTTTTAGTGTTTTCCCCATATTAATTATTCTGAAATAGAGATGGTGACCCTAACTGTACAGAAGCACTAAACAACTGACAATCTAACAGACATCATTGGCCTGAGCTGTCATGCACAGTGAGTCTGATCCTTTGCTGTGAGAGTCTGACAAGCATGTTTCTGGTCAGATTGGAAGAAATAATATCACAGTGTTGATCGTTTTTTCCAATATTCCTTCTCTTTTACAACATGAACTGTGATCAAAGCTACTTATGTTCATAGCATGTAATAATACTGACAGTCCCGGGCATTGTGGTCTGTTGAGCTAGGGTTACAGACATATGTAATCAATATTAAACATCTCTGCATTGTTAGGAAATCCATACCAGGCTGGAACGAGTCAAGGTAGGTGAGCATCCACGAGAAGACACAGCAGATGCATCCTACTAATACTGACAGGACCAGGAGACTCCAGAAACCGAGCATCTTCTCTTCAGTGCCATCCTCTCCTGTCACCCTCTCTGCCCGCAGCTCTTTGAGTATGGGGTAGATAAGGGCGCAGAGAAACCCTTATTACTAATTTGTATTATAATTCAATTTTCATGAAATATTCATATTCAGTATCGGTCCTTTTATATTATAACCACGTATCCACCCAGGCTCATGGTGGGGCAGGGCTCTGTCCTGGGATGCTTGAGTACAAGGTAATGTACACCCTGACAGGTATCCAGTCTGTCAGAATTGTTTTCAATATTTGGTTCAAAAACATGAGTGACAACAAAAATCCAACTAGGATTCTTGCATATGATGAATGAAGTCTGTCTTTGACTGTATTGTCCAGCTGATCCATCAAACCCCCAGCAGGTGAACCTTATTCATGACATAACACGCAACAATGTAAAAAATGAAACAGCAACAGTCTAAATGTAAAGTGCATTCTAAAGTCCTCTTCAATAAATCATATGCAAAGAGTCATTCAGGACTGTAAAACGTGAACTACAGAACCCAGAGTCTTCATCATTAAATCTCTGGTTGCTTCATTTTTCTATCCTATATCAGATACTTTAAGGTTAGGTTAGGTAAACTTGCATTCTCATGGTGAGGCAAAGTGCTTTATGTGTGTGTGTGCGTGTCATGAACGGCTATAAAAGGCCTATAATTAAAGAACAAAGCGGGGTTTGAGTTCGAGTTGCGGCAGACTGTCACTACTTGTAAATGGAACGCAGCCTTCCTGCGGCGGACAGCTAATAACAGGAATCGGACGCGGTCCACCCAAGTCCACAGCAACCACCATAGTAACCGCCTAGCATGACCTTAAAAACATATTCTGTCTTCATAACTATCAAAAACATGAAATGAGGGGGGTGTGGTTATGGCGCTGAACTAGGCACACGTATTTTTGTGAGCTCCTGGCGATATTTTAGTAAGTTCCTGAAAACTGTCCTTTAACTGCGTGAACAGTGATAACTATTGCTTGTAACGAGTTATTATCGTATATCCGCGACATTATGCCGGCTAAGAAAGCACAAAATAAATCTAAGGCACACTCTTCTCTGAGTGAGGAAGACGATGTCTCTGATGCTAGCAGTCAAGCTAATTCTGCAGGTGATGCTAGCCCTGGGAGTCTCCTGGACGTGAGTACTGGAATGGCCCATAACATAAATGTTATTCAAATACTCGACGGAATCAGAAATGACTTTTCGGAGTCACGTGGGACCGCCGTGGAAGATGGCCGCACACTAGAGGCGCTCCTAAAGCCTGTTGATTAATGTTCTGAATTTGGAAACATACACTCCAGCTGTAGTCATAAATTGGGCACCCCTTGTCGACTTTGAAGTTTTTCAAGAATTACCGTCTTTGGAAAATGGCAGGTAATAACAAAGCAAAATTTTTTAAGGGAGCTACCACGAGGAAGAAGCAAGCTAGCATTAGCCTCGCTCCGGAGCCGCCCGAAAATACACCTGCATCTGATGCCGCCTCTCCAGCCGTAGTTGAGGAAGGTATGGGGAGCGAGAGCAAAAAGGACATTTTTGAGGAAATTAAGAAAATGAATGCTACTCTTCAGGTCGTAGCAAAAGATGTCACCACTATTAAAGAAGCCAATAAAGAACTAAAAGATTCGGTGGAAGATATAAAAGTGAGGTTAGGAGAGGCGGAACAACGTATCTCAGACATGGAAGATGCCAGCATGCTTACCGAGGCAAAAGTGGACAAATTCCAGAAAAGGATGGAGGCGTTGTGGTCACGAGTGGAGGACCTTGAAAACCGTAGTAGGAGAAACAATGTACGGATTATTGGACTTAAAGAAGGTGTGGAGACACCCGGGAACGTGGACAAATATGTGACGGAGATTCTGGCCAAAGCACTTGAGCTTTCTGGAAGTGAATTTGAAATTGAACGTGCGCATCGTTCCCCTGTACCAATGCCGGAATCTAACGAGACTCCCAGGGTGATACATGTCCGCTTTCTACGTTCATCTGCTAGGGAGAAAGTACTACGGGTGGCCAGAGAGAAGCGTGGAGTCGATTGGCAAGGCGCCAAGCTTTCCTTCTTTGAAGATGTTACAAGGGAGCTGGTGGAGAAGAGGAAGGCATTCAACCCAGTGAAGAAGCGACTCCGAGAGCTACAAGTGAAGCATAGGCTGATGTATCCTGCAACACTCATTTTTACGTGGAACGGACAAAAGAAAGCATTCAAAGACGGAAAGGAGGCCGAGAAATTCCTGCAGGAGTCGACTTAGAGGAGTGCGGGACATGATGTAACAGATCGGAGAAGTGTATGTGAATTTTAAAATAAGGTAACAAATAAACAATGGGCACAACGTGGCTGCGGCGGTGCTGCTGTCGGACGATTAGTATGTCTCACGGACCAAGGACAGTTTAGTGTCTCAAGCTAAAGTTAGTTAGGCTTGGGTAGGAGGGGAGGGAGGGGGCGCTTAGCAACGTTGTTTTGGGTTGCTATGCAAAGAAGGGTGTTCATTTTGTTCAGGTTTGTTTGTATTTTTTTAATGACAGCTAGTTTGATAGGACCAGATGGGTTTTGTAATATTGAGTGCCTATGTATATATTTGTGTTGTGTTGTAAAGCGCACAGGCGTGCCTTACCCCATTTCTATTAGAAAGCGATGAACAGGTATACCAAAATAATATCGTGGAACATAAATGGATGTGGGGACCCAATTAAGAGGAAGAAGGTTCTAACATACTTAAAAACTAAAAATACAGATATAGCGTTTATTCAGGAATCCCACATTGCTGGGGAAGAAGAGGCAAAAAAGTTTAAACGAGACTGGGTGGGCTCCGTTTTTCATAGTTCATATTCGAGTAAACAAAATGGTGTTTTGATCCTTATTAATAAAAAATTAAGCTTCGTATTGCTGAAGAAGTATAATGATGACGAAGGACGCATTATATGCTTGGAGGCCTTAATTAATGGGGTTCGAACAGTTTTGTGCAATATTTATGCACCTAATAAGGAAGAGCCAGTTTTTTTTCACAAAATTAACAAGATAATAGGGGATCATGTGGGGCAGGTGATATTGGCTGGGGATTTCAACCAGGTGATGGATGGGATAATTGATAAGAGTAATCCCAGGGGTACGTCTACACCCAGGGACAGAGAGGCTGTTCATTTACTGACAGAGGATCTTTGCTTAACGGACATTTGGAGGTTAGTTAATCCCAGTTCAAGGGAATACACGTTTTACTCCAACTGTCATAAAACATATTCGAGGATAGATTTCGCCTTAATATCAAAGTCTCTGGTCGAGTCAGTCATAGACTGTGAGATTGGTGCCATTGCTATTAGTGATCATGCCACAGTAGAGTTGCAAATTGACTTGAACACGGATAGAACGAAGAGGGGCCGCTGGAGGCTTAACACGATGTTGTTGCAGAACAAGAGTTTTAGTGAGGAGTTAACAAAGGATCTCAAATTTTTTTTCGAAATCAATATAGGTTCCACAGACAAAGTAGCCACAGTTTGGGAAGCGTCTAAAGCATATATAAGAGGAAAGATAATTGCATATGCAACAAAAGTTAAGAAAAGTGATCTAGAACGGGAAAAAACCTTAGATAAAGAAATACGAGAATTGGAGAAGGATTTAGCGAGACAATACTCAAATTATAAATACCAGACTATATGTAAATTAAAATACCAGCTGAATGACATTTATAACAAAAAGGTAGAATATGCCTTATTTAGGCTTAAAACAAAATTTTATGAAGGTGGCGAAAAGAATGGAAGACTATTGGCAAGGCAACTGAAGCAGCAAGATAATTTAAATAATATATCTATGATTAAGAAAGACGGCCAAGTGGTAACCTCATCAAAAGAAATAAATTCAATTTTCCAATCATTTTATCAAGATTTGTATACCTCTGCTGGTGCACTTAATGAGAGGGAGGTGAAGACATTTTTTTCAGGTCTACAATTGCCTACTCTTTCTGGGGAACAGAAAACAAGACTGGATGAGCCTATAACTGAACAAGAGGTCAGAGCTGCGATCTCATCAATGAAAAATGGGAAATCGCCAGGCTTGGATGGCTTCCCGATTGAGTATTATAAGAAATATATTGATATTTTAGCTCCAGTCTTGTATAAAGTTTACCTTGAGGCATTAGAAATAGGTTCCTTACCGAGTACGTTTAATGAGGCACTAATCTCCCTTATTCCTTAAAAGGATAGGGATCTATTGGACCCAGCAAATTACCGGCCAGTAAGCCTTTTGGGCGTCGATTGCAAAATTTTGACAAAGGTTTTGGCCTTCCGCCTGGATCAAATATTACCAGATATCATCAATGGTGATCAGGTTGGCTTTATTAAGAATAGGTCCTCAGGTGATAACATTAGAAGACTTCTTCATCTCATGCACAAAAGCAAATCTAGTCTAGCCCCGGTTGCGGCCTTCTCGCTGGATGCTGAGAAGGCTTTTGATCGGGTAGAATGGGGCTTCCTTATGACAACCCTTGCAAGGTTCGGGTTTGGGCCTGGATTTTGTAATTGGGTCAAAACTGTATATGCAAGTCCAAGGGCAGCAGTTTTGACAAATGGATTGGTGTCAGAGTTTTTCCATCTTACTCGCGGGACGCGGCAGGGGTGCTCGTTGTCCCCGCTGCTTTTTACAATATTTCTGGAACCACTGGCCTTGGCTATTCGAGCTAACAGGGATGTCAGAGGTGTTCATGCAGGGGTATGGAGCACAAGTTATTTCTATATGCTGATGATATCTTAGCAGTATTAACGGATCCCATGCAGTCTCTACCAGCGCTACTCACATGTGTTGAGTTATTTTCAAGGTTGTCAGGTTATAAGATAAACTGGTACAAATCGGAAGGCATGCCACTATCAGCATCATGTCATTCTAGATGCATTACTCCTTTCAATTTTAAGTACTTACCTTCAGGTATGAAGTATTTAGGAATATTATTAAAACCCAAACTGGAGGATATTATGCTTTCAAATATGGAACCTCTCCTCCTAAAGATAAAAACAAATCTGGATAAATGGGGTAAATTGAATCTTACACTATGGGGTAAAATTAATGTGATTAAAATAAAAAAAAAGAGAACACCCTTAACGACTTTTACTGCCGTTTTGACGAGCCATCAGGCAGCCTTCACACCTCCAACGGCCCCAACAATAGAGACACTTTGGACACTCATTCCCCCACCTCTCCCCCCTCCATAGAGCCATCACCACCTTCAAACACTTCACCTACAACACCCCCCTCCTCACCCCACACAAAAGAGGATTTCACACCACCTCCTCCCACCACAACTCTTCATATTCATGAAGCAGATGTGAGGAAGCAGTTTAAGAGTCTGAATGCTCGGAAAGCTCCCGGCCCAGACGGTGTGTCTCCTGCCACCCTCAGACACTGTGCAAACGAGCTGGCCCCAGTGTTTTCTGGCATTTTCAACTCCTCACTGCAGGCATGTCATGTGCCTGCCTGCTTCAAGTCCTCCACCATAATCCCTGTCCCCAAGAAACCTAGGATCACTGGACTAAATGACTACAGACCCGTGGCTCTGACATCTGTGGTCATGAAGTCATTTGAGCGCCTGGTTCTCTCCTATCTCAAGACCCTCACGGCCCCCCTCCTGGACCCCCTGCAGTTTGCATACAGAGCCAACAGGTCTGTAGATGACGCCATCAACATGGCCCTACACTTCATCCTGCAGCATCTGGACTCCCCAGGAACCTACGCCAGGATCCTGTTTGTGGACTTCAGCTCTGCCTTCAACACCATCCTTCCAGACCATCTCCGAGGCAAGCTTTCCCAGATGAATGTGCCTGATCCCATCTGCCGGTGGATCACTGACTTCCTGACGGACAGGAAGCAGCATGTGAGGCTGGGAAAGAATGTCTCGGACTCCCGGACCATCAGCACTGGCTCCCCTCAGGGCTGTGTTCTTTCTCCTCTGCTCTTCTCCCTGTACACCAACTGCTGCACCTCCACCCACCAGTCTGTCAAGCTAATCAAGTTTGCAGATGACACCACCGTTATTGGACTCATCTCGGACGGGGACGAGTCTGCCTACAGGAGGGAGGTTGAACGTCTGGTGACCTGGTGCAGCCACAACAACCTGGTGCTGAATGCCCAGAAGACAGTGGAGATTATTGTGGACTTCAGGAAGCACACAGCCCCACTCCCCCCCATCATCCTGACTGACACCCCCATCACCTCTGTGGACTCATTCCGCTTCCTGGGTACCACCATCACCCAGGACCTGAAGTGGGAGCCCACCATCACCTCCGTCATTAAGAAAGCCCAGCAGAGGATGTACTTCCTGAGGCAGCTGAAGAAATTCAACCTGCCAACACGGACGATGATGCAGTTCTACACTGCAATCATCGAGTCCATCCTCACCTCCTCCATCACTGTGTGGTACGCTGGAGCCACTATCAGGGACAAACAGAGACTGCAGCGTGTTGTGCGCTCTGCTGAGAAGGTGATTGGCTGCAGACTCCCATCTCTGCAGGACCTGTACACCTCCAGGACACTGCGGCGTGCAGCTCGGATCTCAGCTGACCCTTCTCACCCTGGACACAGTCTGTTTGACCTGCTCCCCTCAGGCAGGAGGCTCCGGTCCATTCGCACCAGAACCTCTCGCCATAAGAACAGTTTCTTCCCCTCTGCTGTTGGACACATGAACAATAACCGTATGACTGTTCCCACCACTAACACATGACCCTACGCTGTGTTCACTGCATCATTCCATGTTTGGCACTGATCACCACCTGCACTCATGTATATATCTATCTACTTAGCACTTTTAATTCTTATTCTTATTTTTAATGTCTATTTTAGCGTAATTTATGACAGTATGTTTGCACTGAAGCACCGCAGCAATTTCCTAATGTTGTAAACCTGCTCAACATTTGGCAATAAAACCCTTTCTGATTCTGATTCTGATTTAAAATATCTTTGATTAACTTCTCAAATTGACTAAATATGTGTCAAAGGAATTCGTACAGGTAACATCATGGAAACATAATTGAACTGTGGGCCACCATC
>NW_024583077.1:134293-166138 GCF_018398535.1 Haplochromis burtoni | reverse complement strand
GACGTAATGGGAAACTCACAGAGAAACTCACGGATTCTTCCACTGACCGCTGCGGCACACCTGCACCAGGATAATCCTCTGCCTACCCTACTCCCTCTTTACAGGTGAAAATAGAGCAAAAGGACCGCTAGTCTTTGATGTTATTTATTTTCTGCTGTGTTTTACTTGCATGTATTTGAAAGACTGTGTGTAAACACACACAAAAAATATATATTTTATGTGCTGGAATGTGCAGAAAATAGGTTTAAATATTAAACAAATTTCTTCCAGTCAGAGAATGTTGCATATAATTAAATTTTTGCTTGATGCATAAAGTTAAAAGATTAAAACTAATAAAACAAGTTTTAAAAAGAGACTTTTCATCTGATTACATTTTGTATGATGATTATGTAGAAAAGGTAGAATTGGGCTGAAAGATCTATCGCTTTATCACCTACTCAGGTTGTAAATCGTATTTTTAAAAAGTAACTAAGTAACTAAGTAATTAAATACTTTTGAAAATAAGCAATCAGTAAAGTAACGGGATTACTTTTTTGGGGAAGCAATCAGTTATTAGTTACTGATTACTTTTTTCAAGTAACTTGACCAACACTGTTCAGGACTCACCTCCTGCTGGCTAAATCACAATCCTTGCCACAATTCCAAAGTCAAAGAGAGTGAACATGAAAGCAGCATGTAGCTGGGGTATGGATAGAATTAAACCCAGAATTTTTTTCTGTCTTACCATCCATACAAGCAGCTGGCAGGCACATGATCTGAATCTTCTGAAAGAAACAGATATTCGAACTCCACTAAGTTGGAGTGACATTCTTTCACGATGTTATGATTTGGCACCATACAAATAAAACTTAATTGTGGTAAAAGCTATTGCCCCTGTTGAAAAGCATTTTATTATACTTGTCATAATTTTGATTATAATTATTTTATTAAATTATATTTTTATGTATGTACATGTTTAGAATTAATGTAATTATTTGGTAAAATATGTTTAAATGTTTTGTATTATGAAGTAAAAAAAGTTTTTTGATTGTGTTTATTTTGTTTTATTTTGATCTTGAAGAAACTTGGTGGCTGTAGGGCAAATTTTATTGGATGGTGAAAATGATTGGCTTTAATCAGTTTATTCTTTCCTGTATTCGTGGCCGTTTGGTTTGGAGCTCGGTTTTACTTTGGTGGTTCGGACCGGAAGTGGTTTCTTTTCCTGAGTATTTGACGCTCGGATGAGTCTGTGAGGGAGGCACAGTTGAAGAACGCTGGCAGTGTCGAGGGTCACAGGAATGTATAGTAAACACAGGCAGAAAAATACCCACACATCCCCGGCACAGTGTGGATGTGTGCTCGCTCTTCTTTGTTTCTTGGTGCTGAACGGCGCAGTGGAAGGAGCCCCCAGACACGGAGAGCGAGGTAAGAGTACCGCCGAAGAAACTTCTTGTGCTTAACAGTTGCTGTTGACCCGCAAAAGCGCCTGCCTCTGTGAGAAGGGTTTAGTTTAAGCAAGAAATGTGTCACTTTGACACACAGAAGACCGTATTTTTTGTCTGTGTGATGACGTTTCAGTGAAAAAAGATGTTATCAAAGCTGTTATTAACGGCCAGCACATGACCTGCAGACCTTTGCTGGGTGTCCTGTACTCAAGAGTACGTCACTGACTGCAGCAGCAGTGCGATATCTGTTAGATGTGATGTTACTGTGATGTTAATGGGGGAGGGGGCTCTTCTACTGAAATCTACCAAAGACTCGCCATGTTTAGGAAATCAGAGGCCAGATGTGTTCCAGGCGTTATGCTGGGCAGACACTGTGCGATTTTTTTTCAGTCGCGCGATTCAGCTCCTGCTCAAACTGCACGATTGACTCGCAGGAGTTAGAAGTTCGTAGATCACGGCGCAGGGTCTCACACTATACGACCCGATGCTCTGATGCGACCTGAGTGCTCAAACTGTGCGTCCATAACATGAAGGTTATAACAGAAATTCTGTCGCTCGCTCTCCCTCTCTGTCTTTCACTCACACAGACACACCACCACCATCAACTTTGTTAAATTGCTAATGAAAAACATTGATCAGGCAGCTGTGATTGAGCAGCAGTGTAGATCCAACTATTTTCACGGTTGTTGTGGTCGTGATAATTTTGTGAGGCCAAATCGAAAAGGCTCGGGTGAGCTTGCCATAGTTCTACAAGTTGTGCCTCCATCGCTTGTGTCCAGATCACACGCCGCACTCCCGTGCTGCGCCGTCTTTTTTGCTAACATTTGTGTTTGCGCGTGCGCAGTGTGAGAAGCTGCGACGACACCCTCGCGACCAAGCGATTGATGATCGCACGACTCAAAAATCGGCTCAAAATGGGCCAAAAATCGCACAGTGTAAGCCCAGCATTAACGAGTTATTGTGAGCAGGCCAGATTCTAATTGTGGCATCGTCTGCGTCTCCCCAACACAGCGAGGGAATTTATCCATGACCTCTTTTACAAGTGTGTTAAGTTTGTTACAACTCAGTAATGTCTTTAGGGGAACTCGCATGTGTGAGTTCAGTATGAGGCCGGTCCATCTTCGTGCGCTGCCCATAAAAGGCAGGCTCAGAGAGTCGCTGGAGGATAGGCAGACTGATGCAGCCCAGAGCCAACAGGCTGGCTCCCACACTGGATTTATGTATGATTAAGGATGATATGAGAGAAGAAACGGCGAATTTATTGGTAAATAAATCAATGATGATGATGATATGATGCATCCACTGCTACTACTAATTTTAGAAGTAACAATAGTAACTGAAATAAAATTATTAATGATGATGATAACAAGCATGAATGATAAGTTATTAATACAGTGTAGCTGCCACCTTAGTAAAGTGGTATGGGAGTGGTTGAGTTAGTGGTATTTCGTTAAGTAACCGGGTGATTTAGTCTTTGATGTCTGAGTTTTTTCTTTCTTTTTTGTGTGGTGTAAACGTGGCATTTACATCACTGTGGCAAGTTTAGATTCTTCACCTGCAACTGATTATATGTGATAAAGTGTCAATCTAAAGAACATGTAAAGTCACCAGTCTAATTGCCTTTAATCAGTTCTTGCGTGCTGCTTACAGCTCTCATCCCTGCATATGTCTTCTGTTTGGAATTCTTTTCTGCAGGACAGTCACCCACTTCCTCTCTAACTCTGGTGCCCTCTCAGACCCTCACTTATTCTCTCATGAATTTCGAATTACTTTTCACAGAGTTAGCATCACAGGTACAGAGATATCATATCATATCTGTCATATCACGGATCTGAGAGAAGAAGGGAAGGAGCTATATGAAAATGATTTGTGATGTTGCAGAGCTGGATGACTGCACTTCTGTTCATTAAGTGCTGATTTATGACTAAAAATCTTAAATCCTGTAACAAATCACTAAAAGCTCACTTAAAAATATCTTAATTGGCTCCCCTGTGGGCTCTGAAAGGGAAACTCTAGCAAATACATATACCCGGTAGCAAAATCCTAACATCTATCAGCATGTCTACAGGTAATACAAATAAAGAAACAAAAAGAACAAAACAACAACATGCAGGTCATAAAGAACTAGATTTCCATACTGGATCAGATTTACTGGACAGAAGAGGAATGAATGTTAACAGAAGCAAGACAGAATACTTATGTTTGTGCATGCAAGGGAAATGGTTGTAAAAGTGAACACCAAAGGAGTGGAGAGAGTGAAGTTAGATGTTCAAATATCTGGGTCAACCATTTAAAGCAACAGAGAGGTGAAAAAGAAAGTGCAGGCAGAGTTGAGTGGGTGGAGACGAGTGCCAGTGTTGATCGGTGAGAGAAGGGTAACAGCAAGAATGAAAGGGATTTAAAAGAACCTACCCACCACTTTAATCACACATTGTTTTAACATATGGTATAGAAACTGAACATTTAGAATAGAATAGAATTGAACTTTATTGTCATTGCACATGTCACAGGTACAAGGCAACAAAATGCAGTTTGCATCCATCCAGAAGTGCTTTAGCCATGATATAGATATATTACAAATATATTAGGGGTGTGTATTGGCAAGAATACACGGGAGACGATACGATATATTGCGATACTAAAAGCCAGGCGATATTTGTGTTTAGGACTGAATTTAATTAGGAAAACTCACAGTAAACAGTCCAAACTGTTAAATGCTTGACATGAGCCATCTAAAACAAAAACACTCTCTCTAAGTTCAAAATGAATGGAGAAATTAACATCTGCCTTATGAGAAGTCATGTCAAATAAACAAACAAAAACTACTTTACTGAAATATCAACTATTTCTTTAACATGAAAAAAGGTAGACAAAGTAACACTGAGGTCTTACTTACTAAGTACTATGATTGTAAAATACTTATCCAAAAACTGCTCTATGAAGCATCAAAACAAAGCACTTTTTATGTGACCTTAACATAAACAAATATAAATCAAAAATGAAACTGCTTGAAGAATCCAAGTAAACATTAACAAACAATGTAAAGTGCTATTAAAATTAAGTGTTAATAAAATAAAGTACAGCTCTGCAATGTCCATCAATGGAACACTTTTAGTAAAAGCTGAAAAAGGGAATTTACTCAATTAAATAAGTGCTTATGAGACTCAACCAAAATACCAAACATTCTCAAATCTGAGATTTTACATGTTATAATGTTTTCTCAGTGCTTATTTTTCAATTTCCAGATTTTTGTGCAGGAATACAAGCTGGTCGACATGGTCAGCTCTCAGGACACTTCTCTGTGCATTTACCATGTCTCCTGCAGAGGAGAAAACTCTCTGCAGAGACACTTGTTCCAGGAATGCATAGGAAACTCCTTGCTACTTTGGATAGTTGAGGGTATTCCTGTTCATGGTCCTTCCACCAACTGAGAGGATTTCCTGTGAGAGGCAAAGGGGTCTCATCTCTATACCTCTTGATCTCAGCTGCAGCAACATCATGTTCTGATTTTGGTGCAGTATTGTCACTAGTAGAGGCAAACATAGCTCCAAGCAAGTCCACCAATGCACGTAAGGTCCTCTGTCTCTTTAGAGGTGGCAGAGGGATCGAGTCAAAGCTGTTTTTGTTATGTGGGTGATAAGCCTCCTCTGTGGTATTCTCTTCCTCCACTTGTTTGTCAGTCTCCTTATTCTTTTGCTCCTTAAAAACATTAAATTAAAATAGTATTAATGTCACAAAGTCAAAATTTAAAACCAAGATTCACCCTGTTCTGCTCTAATATCTGATGACAAATGTCATCAATATACTTTTTTTTAAAAAACTTTATTCACTTTCTTATAACTTCAGTTGAATTTTTCCAAGTAAATTCATTCATTTATTTACTTCCTTTTTTCCCTTCTTTATCACAGCCACCACAGTGTCCAACAGTCTGGAATAGGTCTCACTGGCCTCTGCTTCAGACAGGAAGGGCAGGTCCTTAAACCGAGGATCAACAGTTGATGCCATCCATAGTGTCTCCCTCTCATTTACATATCTCTTTCCCAGATCTTCTGCTATGGCAGTCTTAATGTCCCTTACTGTCGGTGTATCATCAACACTTTCTTGTGCACCCATCACAAGCTTGGCATGAAGAGGAGCAATGATGGACAGGGTTGGCATACTCTCCTCTGACATCACCAGGGTGGCAGGCTTCATAGGCTTGAGTGCCCTGACAACTTCTTCTGCACATGTGATGTCAGACTCACTTAATGTGAAAATTTCTTTTTCACTCTTCCTAACTTCTGCAGAAAGCAGAGCCGCACAGATGGCTGGTTGCTGTTCTAAAAATCGATCTATCATATCATAGGAGCTGTTCCATCTTGTAATTACGTCCGTGATCAATCTGTGAGCTGGTAGCTGAAGGAGGCACTGTTTCTGCTTCAGCTGATTGCTGGCTGTGGTGCTGCGCCTAAAAAAGGCTGTTACACGTCGGATCCTCCCGAGAAGTTGCACCACGGATTGTATTTTCAGTGCTTTCTGTGAGGCGAGATTCAGACTGTGTGCAAAACATTGTATGTGCGTTATGCCTGCAAGTCTAGCCGTGAGAGCCATGTTTGCTGCATTATCGGTAACAACAAGGTCCTTTGCGTTCAATCCCCATTCAGCCACAGCGTCAGTTAGGCTACGTTCACACTGCAGGTGAAAGCGCATCAAATCTGATTTTTTTTGACCCTATGCGACCCATATCCGATCATGGTGTGACAGTGTGAACGGCACAAATCCGATATTTTCAAATCCGATCTGGGTCACTTTCGTATGTGGTACTGAATCCGATACATATCCGATGTCTCAGAACGCGACTGCTGTGTGAACGGTCAAGTCGCATTAAATCTGTCTTTTACGTCACTGACACAAGACAGACGCCAATTATCAGCGCCAGAGAAGACATCGTGAACGCTTCCTGGCCTTATGTCAGTGAAACTGTAGGGAAGGCAACGTTGGAGAAACGTTAACATTTTATTTGTACTGCATAACCTGCAGGTTCTGACAGAAATCTGCAACTATCCTTTGAAGCACCGCTCCTCTCCAAAACAGCAATAAGGATCATTATTAGGTTATCTACATTATTATGTAAATAACAAAATAACTTAAAGCAAAAATCGGGAAACATGAAGTCCGAAGTCTTTATATTAAGGGCCATCAGTCAAACAATATAGTTTGTTCTGGGTCTAAACAGAGCGTGTTGTGTATGACGTCTTCTTTTGCGCATGTGGGCCGCTTTGAGCGTTCACACTAGAGAGCGTTTGCTGTCGCATTTTATTTGTAGTGTGAACGAGCAGACAAAAAAATCTGATTTGATCAAAAAATCGGAATTGAGCATTAAGACCTGCAGTGTGAACGTAGCCTTTGTAACGCTGCAATGTGTTCACCTGTGTGACTGTCATGCATGGCTCGGGTTTGTAGTACATGAGACTGAAGGTTCCACTGGTCCGTTATGTGATGAGCTGTAACAGTTACGTACGATTCAGTGGCTCTCGAAGTCCAAGAATCGCATGTCAAAGCAACTGTTTCTGCCGAGCTGAGAGAGTCCAGCACTGTCGCTTTGACTTCTTGGTACAACTTTGGCAGAGCGATGTCCGTGATGTGTTGTCGGGAAGGAACGGTGTAACGGGGCTCCAGCGTTTTAATCCTATTACGAAATCCTTTATTCTCCACAACACTCAGAGGGCGCATGTCTTTGCAAATAAAAACAAGTACTGACTGCGTTATTTTTGTTGCATGAGTTGAAGTTGCTGGTAGTTTCGAAAAGTTAACTTCCTCAATTGTCCGTTGAGCGGGATCATCTCGTTTCGTTTTAAAATTAGCATTTGACGCTACATCGCTATGGTGTCTACACGCGTGTGTTCGTAAATTTGTGGTGTTACCCGAATATTTGACTCTATTTGTCATAAATCCAAAATAAGTCCACACATCAGCTTTGAAAGCTGCTGGGGCCGGCTGTATCCTCTCCTCTTCGGTCATCAGTTAGCTAGCACAAAGTTTCAAGTAACTTGACCAACACTGGTCCTGAGTCTGCCGGCTCAGTGTTTTGTGTTTCTATGTGCTTTTGTTTATTCTGAGTATGTATTCTGTTATGATTTGCCATTTGTTAGGTTTCTGTTCTGTGCCTGCCCTGGTCCCACTTCTGTGTTCTGTCTGTCTATGGTGTCACACTGTCTGTTTAGTTCACTGCCTTGTCTGGTTCTCTGTGTGTGAGTTTCCTGTTTTATTCTGAAGGTCCCCGTCTCATGTGAGTGTGTTCAGTTTTCGAAGCTTTTCAACACAGTCCTCTCTGGTGACATCTGGTGGCCAAAAATATGAAGAGCAGCTTGAATCTACAAAATAAAACCAACTGCTTCATAATGACTGCCCACTCTACAGAGTGGAATTCTGTCTGATATTGGGCAACCGTTGTGTTGCTTTAAACGTGTACTTTTTGGGGTGACAAAAATGTTATTTATTTCTTTAATAAATAATTTTGACCAGTAAACTTTCCTTGTTTAAACATGCACCATGGTGTGGTCTTTCTTTGCTTGTGACTTCTTGATGTTGGTAAATACAATCATTGAAAAATACCACGTTACATATAATAATGTACAACACATTATGGAGTATGCTTCTGCTGTGAGGTCCCGCCTCCATGTACTTATGCAGTTAATCGCTAGACGGTTATTTTTATAAATAATATTACATTAGGGAAATTTCCCTATACATATTTTTCACCTGGGGTAGAATTGATTGTGAGGATGATCTGATATCCTCGTGTTGGTGTTGTTCCCAGACCATCATGAAAATGTTGTTCCAGGTTCAACATTGCAAGTGACCAATCACATTGTTGTGACGTTATTCCTTTGTGCGCCAAGTCATTCGTGCATTTATGAAATTCCAATGTTGCAAGGACAATATCAATTCTGCTTACTGTTTATTAAAGGATTACGGTTAGGGTTAGGGTCAGGGTCTGTTTATCGGCGGACAGAGGCGGTTTCACGCAGCTTAAGTACAGTTTTTTGTTTTACGCCGGTTTTTCCCGAAGTCGCAAAAGTATGACGTCACAACATTCTGATTGGTCACTTGCAATGTTGATCCTGGAACAACATTTAGTATGATGATCTGGGAACAACACCAACACGAGGATATCAGATCAACCTGATTGTGAACTGGAAAGGGAAAATGCTTATGAACTTGCAAATTAAAAACATGATGCATTTAAGGTAACCCTTTTCCATTTGTATTTAAGAAGAAAATTTGTTCCACTGTGCGATGGCCGAACCTGTTCCTTTTATATTTAGATAATTTCTCCTGCCTTAAGAAAATCCCTTCACATGAAACAGAAGAGGCTGGAGAGCACAGAAACTGGTAGAGATGCAGTTATACAGTCTAACTGGGCCCCACAAACTATCAGCTAAAGAGAATAAATAAATTAAATTGCTGCACATTTGGCAGACTAACAGTTTAAGATTATTTAAAACATAAAATTGATATTTTTTTATAACATTAAATGTAAAGAGTCAAATAGAAGTCTTTCTAAAGTTATTTAATGATATTTATATTATGAAAAGCAGATTTTTGACATTTTAAGTTTTTCCCGTTGTCAGATAAAATAAACACGCACAAAACACTCCACAAATCCCGCGAATGATTCGCTTCCTTATAAAGCATTGAATCAGATACCGAAGCAGTTAGGTTCTAAATGAAGCTTCGGACGTCACTGATCACGTGACTCTGGCTAAACGAATCAAGCTTCGACACAGTGCTTCGGAAGCAATGTGTTGATTTTTTTGACACGCACCGGAGCGTCAGCTTCAAGCGGGCCATCACTATTATTTAGTTTTCCCAGTTTAGGTTTCTTTAGTCATTTGTCATTCCTCACTGCCTCTTCCATCACCCTATTACTTGTAAATAAACGTCACTTGCATTATCAGTCAACTGCCTGCATTTTGGGTCCTTTTCCCTCCAACACAACACGGCCTCGTCTCGACAGCCGTGACACTGTCACCTGACCTCAAACAATAAAACAGAATACTGAAGTTTGTCTTATTCAACTTTCCTAAATTAGAAAGGAATGAGATCTTTTATGCAGTCTGACTGCTATTTTTTTTCTTAGAGATGTAGTGATGCTACACTGTCAGCAAGCTGACCCAGTCTATGTAAGCAATCCCACATTGTATTAATCTCCCTAATTCTTTTGTGTCTCCAAGGACTGCAGCAGGGAAGGACCGTGATGGTGGAATGGATTTCTCCAAGTCAAACGAAGAGGCATACAGAAACCTGCCACCAAAGTCAGATGCGTTTATATATATATATTATTATATATATATATATATATATATATATATATTATTATTTAAATATATATATATTATATATATATATATATATATATATATATATATATATATATATATATATATATTTTAATATATATATATATATATATGAGACAACTGTTGTTGTCATAATAATAAATTTAAAGGGAAAGGGAAAATATCTCATTAACCTTTCACTTACCTTTTATTTGCTGTCACTAAGCTCCATGGCAGCTTAAAATGAGGCTAAAAAAGTGGTATAATAATTGGTCTGTTGTCCATGGCCAGTCATTTAACTGTTTATTATTAGGCCAGTTTATGTGGCTGGTAACTACTGTAGAATGAAAGTCCATGTCTCACTCCAGCCTCATATTGCTAATTATAGGTCAGTTTGTAGTTGTACTTGGTAAGTATGTCTGTTGCTGGACTCCACCACAGGTGGGATCCAATGTATGAAGATGAAACAAAAAGTCCAAAAACATTATCTATACTTATGTCCAAATATATGTACATAATGACTGCACAATTGCTTGGTATCTGTACTTCTACCTGATTTTTGACTTTGAATATTTAAGCATGGCCATGGATGTTAGTGGCAGCAGTGTTGTTGGGTTTTTGTTTTTTTAAACCACCTCCGTCATTAAGGACATCTGTTATCATGATGGGATGCTTTCCTCTGTGGATTCTTTAGTCACTTGAAAGTTTTTACTGTCTTCATTGCCAGCCGACACATTGTTTCAACCTCCACAACCTTTACTGTTTCAGATGGACACAAAGATACTAAAAGATACACATTCAGGTGGGAGAATGAAGCCACTAAAGTTTTAAACTCATCTGCTCATCTTGTTTGCATGAAATTGGTAGTTTGGAAACAGTTTTCAGTGACTTGCTGTACTCAATCTCAGTTTGGCCTGATGGTACCTTGATGGCAACCAAGGAGGAAAAAATTATTGTAAAAAAAATAGTTAATTTACAGTTTGTCCTACTCTTATTAGCATCAGCTGTATTTAGTCCGCACCTCTTAGAAATAAATAGAATAGATCCGTCACTGTTACAAGAACAACAAAACACAGTATGGGATCTCTTCATTAGCTGCGTGTAGATTTTTACATTAAAAATCCTTTAAAATAAACAAACCAAAAAAAGTTATATATATATAAAATAAATAAAATATAAGAAGCAATGTCATCAGTGGTAGTACACATTGAGTAAGTGGTAGGAATGTTGCAAAACTGTAAACGCTGGCAGCAAAACGTGAACACAACTTCAACACAGCTGTCATCTTTACACACAGCAACTCACAATTGAAAACACGTTTCTAATGATGTGTTCAACCCCTTTGAACGAAACTGCAAGAGTTAAAGATCTACAATATCAGTATGTGCAAGTGCAACCTACACATACTTTCAGCAGCGACTCTTCGAGTACAATTCTATGCCCATAGATTGTTACAGATGGTACTCTTGCAATACTGTAGACTATATTGTAATGCACATATATCTGGAGTGCATATACTGTAAATACACTATTTCATAAGTCTTTTTCTGCATCACTTACAGTACACACTTATTTTTATAGAGCGTGTATTACATAGAAAATCTATGGATTACATAGAAAAGCCCCATGAATATATTTTCCATAGATGAAGTAGGGTTCAATCTGGCAAAAAGGAGGTGGAGAGGCAGGAACATAACTGGTCAATGTCCCTGGCCAACGTACTGGCAATTGTACCCTTTGTGCATTTTACACACCGGCCTGGGGGGGCTGGAGTGCAACACAAGAAAAATAATAAAAAGAAGTAAATAACACAGCCACAGTTTTACAATGACTAGTCGTTTTATTAACTTGACAGGTAGCGAGCGTCAGGGTGGGCATGGCCAAAACAACAAACAAAACACACTGGAAATGAATCAGAACTAACTTACGTATAGTGAATCAACCCCAAAAGAAAATACAAACCTCTAACCTGTCTCCCTACCCGAAACAGGAGAAAAAGGTTGTAAAAGGAACGGCTTCCCACCCCTACAGCTACCATCATCATCATCATCATCATCATCATCATCATCATCATCATCATCATCATCATCATCATCATCGTTTATTTGTATAGCACTTTAAGAACACACCAGGCAGACCAAAGTGCTGAACAACACAGATCAAAACAACAACCAAATTAAAAATACCATAAAATCATTACAAACAATAAAATAAATAAAAAGGTGTCAGTTTCCTACAGAGTTAAAAGCCAGGGAATAAAAATAGGTTTTCAATCTGGACTTAAAGACCTGCACTGATGACGCTTGTCTAATTTGGAGGGGAAGGTTATTCCAGAGCATCGGAGCCGCAATTGAAAAGGCACGGTCTCCTCTGCATTTCAGCCGCGACTTAGGGACCGACAGCAGCAGCTGCTCAGCTGAACGGAGCGAGCGAGGGGGAACATGTGGCTTCAGCAAGTCAGATAAGTACACAGGAGCCAGACCATTTAAAGATTTAAAAACCAATAAAAGGACCTTAAAACGAACCCTAAAATCAATGTCCAGATACGACTCTCTAAACTGTTTTTACTGCAGCCCAGCTCTGTCACACGCCAGGGCCCCAAACTCACTGGAAACAGGAAGTAGTAGGAGGGGCTGGCGGCCCAGTCAGGTCCCAATTTGTAGCTGGCCTCATTCCCTCTTCCACCAATGGTCAGCCTCCACCTGGAAACTTACATAACAGACATCACAGAGTACAAACAATGCCCCCCGCATGGTGTGGCAAGTAACAGCACCACACGGCAACAATGACCTGGGTCATAACATGCAGCTATAGGTAACTGGGATGGGGAGCATATTGCATTACAAGCATGTTGATTGTGATGTGGATGAGGTGCTCTGGCAGACTGAAACAGAAGAGAGGATGCAGCAAAGTTGTTGTTTTTTTTTTGTTTTTTTTACTGTAACTCTACGCAGTAGGTTCCTCTGTTGTATATGCAGACCACGGTATGCAGTGATGGGAGTACAAATAACGAGTACAAGTAAGTTACAAGTAATGCTGTTACTTTTTTCACTAACGGGTAATCTAACTAATTACTATTCCTATCGTTACAACGCCGTTACAGTTACTAACAAGAAAATGCGGTCCATTACTATTTTTCAACAAACAGACGGTTGAAGCTGTGTTCAACTTACCGCATCTTATATCGGTTGTACGGAAGTAGCTGACTACGTAAGTAATCTGGACTCTACAGCTTTAAGCAGCTGCGCACGCTCCCAAGGACGGTAATCATGATCACTGTCTAGCACAACACCTGGAGCTCAGGGGGCAAAACTGAGCTCCAGGTGTTGTGCTAGACAGTGCTGGCATGAGTGCTTCGGCTCAACATCAGTAGCATCAAAGAACTTATGCACACAGGGACTGTTCGGCACATCATATGGATCATATCTACCAAAGAGCAGCTCGCTTAACTGCCTGACAAAAGTGGGGACATCAGCACTTGGACTGCTAAGAGCCCTGAGAGAAGGGGAATGGCAGCTAGAAAGCTGAAAGGACTAATGACAAAAAATAAAAAATTAACACCCATAAAAATGTTTCTTTTAAACACTAGTTTGGGGTGTTATATTATGTTTATGTTATATTGTTCAAAAAGAAAAAAAAATGTTCTAATCTGTTTTCCTTTCCTTAAAAGAAAAAGGGGAGATGTTAAGATGTATCTGTCCCACTGCGCAAGTGTCCGGTGAAGGGGGGCATGGCTACACGCAGGTGGGAAGGGGAAGTAGGAGTTTTTGGAGTGTCAGTTTTTTCCTGTGTGGAGGAACGAAAGAAGGCAACCATTAAAGTTGGAGTTAACATACCAGTTGTGTGATTATTGGACTAACACGTTTACTGTCTAAGGACAGCGCAGCGAGCACTCTCTGCTTATGAGTAAAAAAAAACAAAACAGGGGAAGTTTTAGGAGTGATGAAGAGAGAGAGAGAGGGAGAGAGCAGAAAAAGGAGAGCAAGTTTTGCGATGTGAGAGATTTGTGACGTTTAGCGTGTTTGAGTGTGTAGTTAATGTGTTGTCTTGTGTAGTTAGTGTGTAGTGTTGTGGATAGTTTTGTGTTGTGTGTCAGAACAATGAGGCGACTGCTGTCTCCAGGTAGAAACAGGAGTGATACACCTGCTGTTGTCAGGCCTGCAGGTATCAGGCTGTGATGTTCTCCTTTATAGTGAACAGAAATAAATTTTTTGGAGTCGCGCAAATAATTTGTGGCATCTTATTGAATGCAGAACAGCTGATTGTTCTGTAAATAGTTTGAAATGGTTATTTAAAAAAATCAAGGTAAAAGGTAAATGGATGCAAATAACTTTATTGTTTGCAAAACTTGTGCATAGGATTTTAAAATTGACAATTTATATTTACATTTTAAGTTATGAAATATGATTCATTAAACATGTTTGTGGTTGTTACAGTAAAAAATATAACCTTTTCTACTCTGATTTTATGTTTTTTGTGTGATTTTAGATCAATTGCGTTAATACAGTATATCAAAATGAAAGCATGACTGTAAATTCAGACACGTGAGGTTGTGCTGAAAAGGATGATACCAAAAAAGGCAAAGTAAATAGTTTTTAAAGGTGAAATGTGGAGGGAGAATCAAAAGTAGTAAAAAATGGCCAATTATACCCTGGACCCCAGAGGGTTAAACGTTTTTTTTAAAGTAACGCAATAGTTACTTTTCAAGTAATTAATTACTTTTAGAATATTGTAACTCAGTTACTAACTCAGTTACTTTTTTGAAGAAGTAACTAGTAACTATAATTAATTACTTTCCAAAGTAACTTGGCCAACACTGATGGTACGCGCAACTTTGTTTTGGTTGGGATGAACACTGTACATTGTTTTTGTGGGAGAATACAGTAAAAATATATTTGGCACCATGTATTTGTGAGTTTTGTATACAAACATTCTGTAATCTTTTACAATGCACTCATGTAGGCCTATGTACTGTCTGTAGTAAGTGTTACACTGAACATAAAAAGGCTTACAGTAAGTCAATATGATGACTTTATTTTGCAGGTGAATTGAAGGGTTTTGCCCATTGTGTGTGTGTTTTTTGATTTGTGTGTTGAATTCTGACAATATGCTTTCGGAAAATGTCTGTAAACAATTAGGAAAAACTGTAATGCTCATGATTATGCAAAGGTGAAACCCAAGTGAACAATAAAATTATGCATGAAATTATAAGTCAGGCTCACGTAACCAGCATACTAACGAGTGGCCAATGCTAACATAGAAGATGTGGGTACAGGTGAGATATATGTAAATGACATATTCCAAGACATAGCAGGTCTGTTGCATTTGAAGCAGTTTACTCCTCACATGTGGAGTGATAAAATTCCTAATGACACATTTCCAGTTAAATGTCCTCCACCGCATGTTTTTAGTAGCCACACAAAAACCTACCAAACTCTTTCTCATCATACGTCCCTGGTGTGAACCCATCGTCCTTGGAAATCCCCCTTATTAATGTTTGAGCATCTTCCAATTTAAGTTGTTTAGCAAGAGAATATAGTGACACAGGGTCTAGTTTACTCCTGAGTGAGGTGTTCAGATTCTCCTCCCCCACTATAGTTGGAATTTTATCCATCCATCCATTCGCTTCCGCTTATCCTTTTCAGGGTCAGAGGGGGCGCTGGAGCCTATCCCAGCTGTCATAGGGCGAGAGGCGGGGTACTACCCTGGACAGGTCGCCAGTCTGTCGCGGGGCCAACACACAGAGGCTGACAACCATTCGCGCTCGCATTTACTCCCACATTCACACCTGTGGGCAATTTGGATTAATCAATTAACCTATCTAAGTATATTTAGGGCTTTGGAGCGTGATGTCACGGGGGTGGGCGTGGAAAGGATTTTGGCCTGATGCGCCATTTTCCGGGTCCAAAGCGCAAGTGAAAAAAGAGCGAAGGCATACACAACAGCCATGGTTCGTATTTGCTGTACTGGCTGCACAGTTCGATCGCACGACTGGCAAGAGAATAAGCTTGAAAATGGTTTATCTTTTCACTCTTTCCCAACCTGGAAGCAACATGAGGCAGCTCGTGTATCGATGTTGCCAAACGAAGCCATCTAGTCTGGATAGCAGCTGTGAGACGAGCTGATATCCAGTTCTCTTCTATCTCCAAATATCTGTTGGTGCTCCAGACATTTGCATTCCGGTAAGTTCTAACTATGTTCATATCACTCTTTATAGCCTATTAGTTTTATTTTCAATGCACTCTGAGGTCACAGCAAATTAGAACAAACATCCAACTGAGTGATTTTGCAGAACTACCTTCTATTTATAGAATTGCTAATTATTTGGCATTATTGCAGCAAACCAGCCTATGACAAGGATGACATCGTGACTGGGTTCCAGCGCTACACAAGGGACCTGCTTCAAACATACTACCATGCCAGTCAGATTACTTCTTCCATGTGAGGGTGAAGAGGTGACCCTTCTGGATAAGATGGTGAAGGTTTGCTGCGTTTTGGTGAACAGTGTGGTAGTAAAACCAGGGAAAATGAAACCTGCTCATGTTAAATATTCTTAAGTCTTTTGCTGTATAAATAGCGGTATTTTTTCAAAAGATACAGTAAATAAAGTGCTGGTAGTGGGTGACATCATGTAAACACTGTCATGATTTTGTGTAAACATTTTGTCATTTGTAAACTATAAATGACATGGATTCTACACTGTAACTGATGTGATGTTCTATAAAGTGGTTTTAATTAAAAAAGAGGCAAAATTAGTTTGTTTCTTTATTCAGCATTGTATCAATAGCAGTGACACTCCTCCACAGTAGCAGGTGGGATTTTTCTGTTTTGAGGACGGCTCCTTTTCCCTGTCACTACAGATGGTCTGTTTATGTTTTGATCAAGAGCCTTTTTTTGGGCAGCTGAAGAGGAGAAGTCTATCTTATGGCCAACCTCTGGCTGTATCTTGGTCATATTACCCAGCAAAACCCAGTATGCAGGTTCATCTGTAACAGTCCTTGTGCCACGGATCTGCACTGTTGCTTCTACATTAAACAGAAGAGCAGTGACATGGCTGCAGGTCTCCGCGACTCCGGCCATACAGGTGCAGTGGGCGGCTTCAACCTTCCCTGTGATGCTCACAGTGACCCATGGCTGCAATGCTGGTTCATTCAGTCTTTGAAGTTGTCATGTATTTAATATATATTCTTAATGCTTATTTGCTGGTTATATTGTTTTATGTATAGGCCTTTATAAACCAGGCCCAGAGGTGACAAAGAACTAGGTTGCAGGCTGACAGGAAACTGCATGCTTTTGCAGAGCATATGAGGTGCAGACAGAAAGTGAAACTAAGCAGAGTGTTTGATCGGAACTTAAAGTGTGCGTGACGTGTAGAGGAAGTATATAATAATCAGGCTGGCTGCTGCTGCTTTAGACTTGAGCTGGTGTCTCTGTGTGCTCAGTCTCCTTTTCCGGAAATATAAAATAAAGATCATTTTTTGAGTTAGACCACTTTGAGCCATGGCTCAATGCTGGTTCATTCAGTCTTTGAGAGTGCAGGACCTGAAACACACACAAAGTTCATTTAAAGACAAGAACTATGAGCCAAGGCCGACACAAATGTGTTTTATCTACTTTATCATAAATGTAACAAAGTGTTTAGAAAGTTAGCACATACATGTAATTTTTCATTTCTTTATGTGTCCATCTATAGAACGCTGCATGTTATATTCTAAATCTGCCTGTTCTCTGTCAGAAACCTGCCTGCAGAAAATGAACCTAAAGTATGTAATGCAAGGATGTCATCACTTTAGAGATGGAGAAAGCATAAAGTGACAATTATGGAGGGGGATGTGTGGCGGAGGCGTGGCCCCGGGCGCGGCTGCAGGGGAGGAGTGGAGCGGAAGGCTCAACAGGGCGGCGCTGCGAGGCCGGTAAGAACAGCTGATGTTGTTTATGGACTGATGATGGTCTCCCTCCGCTGTGTTTATAGTGAGACGAGGAGGAGCGGCCAGAGAGAGATCAGCTGGGCTCGTGAGCTGTCAGACTGTGTGACTGAGTCAGCTGTCAAAACAACAACACTTGAATAAATGTGGAAGTTGGCTGTACCTACCTGTGTGTGCGTGTCTGTGCCTGGTGTATTCACACATGTCAACCAACACATCGAATAATGGTGGAACGTTAGAGCACAAGTTTACTTCACTACCCTGTTGTGTTTGCGTGTTGTCTTGTGCCCTCGGCTTTGGGTTTATTTCATTAAGTTAGGTTGGCCACGAAACCGCTCAGGATAGTCTCTCCAGCTCACGTTCCTCTCTTTTCTTCGTGGTCGCTCCTTCAGTATCCACCTGCTGTCTCGCGCGGCGTGGGGGGAATGTCCGAGGTCCTTTTCGGCAGGACAGGCTTCCTGCCCGGCCTCACCCGCCACCCTCCTGCTTCTCTCGCGCCATAGGATTCCTATGGCGGCAGAGTTGCCCGGGGCGGGGGATCGCCGACGCGCACCTCGATCGACGCCCGGGAACCGGTTAATTCAATGACCTGCAGAATCTCCTTATCATATTAAGTGATTCATAATTGTCACTTTATGCTTTCTCCATCTCTACAGTGATGACATCCTTGCATTACATACTTTAGGTTCATTTTCTGCAGGCAGGTTTCTGACAGAACAGGCAGATTTAGACTATAACCTGCAGCGTTCTATAGATGGACACATAAAGAAATGAAAAATGACATGTATGTGCTAACTTTCTAAACACTTTGTTACATTTATGATAAAGTAGATAAAACACATTTGTGTCGGCCTTGGCTCATAGTTCTTGTCTTTAAATGAACTTTGTGTGTGTTTCAGGTACTGCACTCAACTGCAAAAGAAAACCACTCATGGCTCAAAGTGGTCTAACTCAAAAAATGATCTTTATTTTATATTTCCGGAAAAGGAGACTGAGCACACAGAGACACCAGCTCAAGTCTAAAGCAGCAGCAGCCAGCCTGATTATTATATACTTCCTCTACACGTCACGCACACTTTAAGTTCCGATCAAACACTCTGCTTAGTTTCACTTTCTGTCTGCACCTCATATGCTCTGCAAAAGCATGCAGTTTCCTGTCAGCCTGCAACCTAGTTCTTTGTCACCTCTGGGCCTGGTTTATAAAGGCCTATACATAAAACAATATAACCAGCAAATAAGCATTAAGAATATATATTAAATACATGCACTCTCAAAGACTGAATGAACCAGCATTGCAGCCATGGGTCACTGTGAGCATCACAGGGAAGGTTGAAGCCGCCCACTGCACCTGTATGGCCGGAGTCGCGGAGACCTGCAGCCATGTCACTGCTCTTCTGTTTAATGTAGAAGCAACAGTGCAGATCCGTGGCACAAGGACTGTTACAGATGAACCTGCATACTGGGTTTTGCTGGGTAATATGACCAAGATACAGCCAGAGGTTGGCCATAAGATAGACTTCTCCTCTTCAGCTGCCCAAAAAAAGGCTCTTGATCAAAACATAAACAGACCATCTGTAGTGACAGGTAAAAGGAGCCGTCCTCAAAGAACCCACAACCTGCTAGAGTTCACTGAAGCTGAAAAATCTGGTCGGCGGCCCACCTGGATTTGTGCTGTAAGCCTTGAAGCCGGCCACCACTTGTGGAGTTAGCTGCGGGTTGCATAACGGATGGAGGGAGGACCCAGGAACTGACGAATTCACCAGTGTTTTGGTCTTGCGTTAGTTTACACTAATAAAAACGATAAGTCCAACGGCAGCGCACGAGCTTTTAATGACGAATCAATGCCATAACATATAAGGGTCGCGGTGAGCAGGTGTTGGGTCGCCTCCATGGGCATTCTGCTTACCTCAGGTTTTGTCCGGCGGAAGGAATCACAAAAACAAGGGTTCTGACGCCCTAGAAGATATCATGCCTCCGGCGTCGAGGGAGACCAAGGGCTTGGTTCGCGACGTGAGTCGTGAGCGGCTGGTTGGGACAAGGAATGGTGGGGTGCTCCACCACGTTCCGAAAGCACCACTTTAATTTATTGTACTCTTTGGAAAAAAGCCCCGGGTCGGTTTATCCGTGAGCTCTGCAGCAAAATCGGGCTTTGGAATACGCAACATGAAGAATGATAACCCATGAGTAAGTGCGCTTTGGTCAGTCCCTTTGCGCCACGCTGCTGGCGACGTCGGCGTGTTACACCGACTCGGCCTTAGCAACCGGGACATCGGAGGGAGAAGACGAACACGGCTGGTGGATCCAAGAGTGGTGTCGGACACTAGCTTCATATCTCGGAAGTCCGAAGGGTCACCTCTTCAGAATTTCGACATGCGGGAAGACGGCGAAGATGTGGACCGGTGCCACTGACACCTGGCATTCGCGCAAGCTTGGAGGTAGTGCGGTGACGTCTGAGTTACGGTATAGGAGCCACGCTTTCCGCCGTTGTGGATAAAAAGCAGCGTGGGTGGAACAGGTACGGGACTAGAGCATAGTATGTGCACTTCCCTTGTACAACTGAGGCAGGCCGGAACTAAACATGGCTCGCCACCGTGCCAGATGCAGACTCTCGAGCCGACAGGCCTTAATTGAATAGCAGATTCTAATTAAATACGAAGGTACTTCTAGCGTCGTCACTTCAGTAATGAATGTTTTGTTTCTAATTTGCTGCTGACGCGCTCGAGAGTAGATTGAAATATAAAAACTAATAGGTATGGGAGAAGGGGATTGAACATAGTGTAGTAACTTAGTCGGGGCGAAGGTGGGGGCGGGGAAATTGAGTCTGGGACTGCAACAGATAGGTGGTCTGTGGAGTGGATAGGTGCGACGACGCAAAGGGCGCTAGACGGTGACCTGGACGCTGAGTCCCATGCCTAACCCTTGTGCTGGCGTTGAGTGAGCCGTCCGAGCTGGGGATATCGCGGAGACTCCAGAGGTGGCTTAGCGCCGACCCGGCGTAGTCCGCGCACAGGTAGAGCTTATCACAGAGCACATATTGGCACACGAGGTGCCCTGGTTGCTGAGTGTTGGACAGTGCGGAGCAGGACGGGTGAAAATGAGGGAGGGATATTGTCCGCTTATGGACACGTCGGGACAGGTGTTTTCGTGTTAGACTGGCGTCCATCCAGTCCTACTTTCCGGCCAAGTGTTGCGGATGAACCCCCGGTCTTGGTGGCAGGCAGTACAAAACTACGAACCAATAGACTGCCTTCAGGGTGACATTTACATGTTATACTACCGCGTATATGGCCGCTGTACGTGACGACCGGAAAGGAGAGGTATTAGCGCCGGCCGTATTGGTAGGGAGCACCGGGCTAGACAGCAGACCCTCGTCTACACTCTAACAGCAGCTGCGCTATCCGCCCGGGGCATCTGCTCGAGTGGCAGAACATGGAGTGGATGGTGAAGGCGGTCGTCTCGCATCGATGAAGCCCATATACTAGGTATACCATTATGTAGCGGCCTAGGTTCTGTTTATTTGAATGTATATCCATTGCCAGCGCAGCAGTGTGATCAAGGGACGCAGTAGACAATAGCGAGAGTAGCGGACGAGCGTGTGTAGTTGTCCCGCAGCCTGTGCGCATCCTCCGCTGTCTGGATTCTTGGGTACCAATTGGCGACGGACTGGGGTACTTCATGCTCCAGGGTAGTACCCCGGCTACTGTCTGCAGCACGCTCGGAGGGGTGCGATAAGCTGGGACGGTAAGGCGGGTGTTTGTAGCGTCGTAGAGCGATCGGCCTCATAGACTTGCAGGCTCGGGTGTACAGGCGGGGCAGTGCAGTAGCGCGACACAGACTCCGGGAGGTGGAGAGCCTGACTGGAGTGATACCCTCTCCACACTGGATCGAGCTCCGCGGGCGCCGGAAGGGTGGTAGCCGACGAACTATCTAAGAGAGCACTGCATTCTTCACCCTTGGAGCAGTCCTACGATGACAGGCACCTCAGAGCCCTGTGTCACTATATGTCCTCTATCTGCTCTAAGCAACCTTTGTGTAAACCATGTTGGAAAGACAACTTAAATTGGAAGATGCTCAAACATTAATAAGGGGGATTTCCAAGGACGATGGGTTCACACCAGGGACGTATGATGAGAAAGAGTTTGGTAGGTTTTTGTGTGGCTACTAAAAACATGCGGTGGAGGACATTTAACTGGAAATGTGTCATTAGGAATTTTATCACTCCACATGTGAGGAGTAAACTGCTTCAAATGCAACAGACCTGCTATGTCTTGGAATATGTCATTTACATATATCTCACCTGTACCCACATCTTCTATGTTAGCATTGGCCACTCGTTAGTATGCTGGTTACGTGAGCCTGACTTATAATTTCATGCATAATTTTATTGTTCACTTGGGTTTCACCTTTGCATAATCATGAGCATTACAGTTTTTCCTAATTGAGAGGCAATAGTATCGGCACCCAAGTTTTATGTATTGTGTCGCACGCAGTGGTTTCCGCAGAAGGTAGAACAACCGCTATTTTCGATACCGGCGGGTCATGCATGAGCTATTAATGGCTGTCTGTGTATACCAGCTATGTTACGGTCTTGCCACACTATGGTACGTAACATTAGAGAACAAATCTCTGGAGCGTGAATAACCACAAGATAAGCATTATATGGGCCTGCGAGAATTCCAACGATCATACCGAGCGGAATGGTGCGCTAAGGCCGGTGATGCGCACACACGTCTACATGACGACGAGGCGGAGCTGACCGAAACTACTTGTCTTTAGCCAGTAATTAAAACCGTGTCAATCAACACATACGATGAGCAGGCGACAAGATGACTGCGCCTCCATCGGTCATATCCTCGACTTATCGATGTCACAGCCTGTTTTGAGTCGCATGGTATGAGTTATAGCTAAAAACACTTCGGCCGCTGCATTGAGGTCCCGTTTGAGCGCATCGGCATGGACCTCATCGGGCCGTTTCACCGGAGTGCACGCGGCTACCGCTTTGTGTTAGTCCTGGTGGATTACGCAACGCGGTACCCGGAAGCAGTTCCGCTGCGCACCATCTCTGCAAAGAGTGTGGCGCAGGCACTGTTTCAGGTCATCTCCCGAGTCGGAATCCCGAAAGAGATACTGACTGACCAGGGCACGTCGTTTATGTCTCGTACACTGCGGGAACTGTACGAATTACTGGGCATTAAATCTATTCGGACCAGTGTCTACCACCCTCAGACTGACGGGCTGGTGGAGCGGCTGAATAAGACTTTAAAGTCCATGATTCGGAAGTTCATTAACGAGGATGAACGCAATTGGGATCACTGGCTAGACCCTCTGTTATTCGCAGTGCGGGAGGTGCCCCAGGCCTCCACGGGATTTTCTCCCTTTGAACTGCTGTTCGGCAGGAGGCCACGTGGGGTGCTCGACCTGATTAAAGAAAGCTGGGAGGACGGTCCGAGCCCCGCCAAAAATGAGATCCAGTACGTGTTGGACCTGAGAGCAAAACTCCACACTTTGGGGAGGTTGTCACGGGAGAATTTGCTCCAGGCTCAGCAGCGTCAGCAACGCCTGTATGACAGAGGGGCTAGGCTCAGGCAATTTTCACCGGGAGATAAAGTGCTTGTGTTACTCCCTACTTCCAGCTCGAAGTTGCTCGCCAAGTGGCAAGGACCCTTTGTGGTCACACGGCGAGTCGGGGACGTGGACTATGAGGTCGCTCGGTCGGACAGGGGAGGAGCCACGCAGATTTATCACCTCAATCTCCTCAAACTGTGGCGAGAGGTTGAAACCGCTTCTCTGGTGAGCTTGGTGAAGGAGAGAGATGAGTTGGGGCCTGAGGTGCCAAATTCTATCATTCCCACCTCCCTCCCTTGTGATGACCATCTCACACAGGCCCAGAGAGCGGATGTTGTCGCGTTGCAACAGCGTTTTGCGGACGTGTTCTCCCCCCTGCCCGGCCGGACGTCCCTCATCGAGCACCATTTCGTGACGCAGCCCGGCGTGACGGTGCGTTCACGGCCCTACAGGCTCCCAGAGCATAAGCGAAAAATCGTGCAGAGGGAATTGGCGGAAATGCTGAGGATGGGAGTAATAGAAGAGTCGCACAGCGCCTGGTGTAGCCCCATCGTTCTGGTGGCGAAGAAGGATGGGTCTATACGGTTCTGTGTCGACTATCGCAGGGTGAACGAAGTGTCACGCTTTGATGCCTACCCCATGCCTCGGGTCGACGAGCTCCTGGACCGGTTAGGCACGGCCCGCTTTTTCACGACACTGGACTTAACCAAGGGCTATTGGCAGATTCCCTTGTCTGCCGAGGCCAGGGAGAAAACGGCCTTCTCCACTCCGTACGGTTTGTACCAGTTCGTGACGCTTCCGTTTGGCCTGTTCGGGGCCCCGGCCACTTTCCAGCGTCTCATGGACCGGGTACTGCGTCCGCACGCAGCGTATGCTGCCGCCTACCTGGATGACGTGATCATCCACAGCGACACCTGGGCGGAGCATGTGCTGCGGGTGGCCGCGGTCCTGGAGTCCCTGAGGGGGGCGGGGCTCACGGCCAATCCGAAGAAGTGCGCGGTTGGACGGAGGGAGGTGCAGTATCTGGGGTACCACCTGGGGGGCGGGCAGGTGCGTCCACAGGTGGAGAAGACGGCGGCTATCGCATCCTGCCCGCGCCCCAGGACGAAAAAGGAGGTGAGACGGTTCTTGGGGTTGGCGGGTTACTATCGTCGCTTTGTGCCGGGGTTTGCGCAGCTAACCAGCCCCCTGACCGATCTCACTCGAAAGGGTGCCCCGGATCTGGTCCAGTGGACGGGGCCGTGCCAGGCGGCGTTTGTGCAGGTGAAAAAGGCTCTCTGTGGGGAGCCGCTGCTTCACACTCCTAACTTTTCCCTCCCTTTTGTTCTGCAGACTGACGCCTCGGACAGAGGGCTGGGAGCCGTTTTGTCCCAGCAGGTGAGGGGGGCCGACCGCCCTGTCCTATACATCAGCCGGAAGCTGGCAGAGCGCGAGCGCCGGTACAGCACCGTGGAGAAGGAGTGCCTGGCCATCCGGTGGGCGGTCGGCTCCCTGCGCTATTACCTCCTGGGACGCTCATTCACCCTCTGTTCGGACCACGCCCCGCTGCAGTGGCTCCACCGCATGAAGGATGCCAACGCCCGGATCACCCGGTGGTATCTGGCGTTGCAGCCCTTTAAGTTCAAGGTGATCCATAGGCCGGGGGCGCAGATGGCAGTGGCCGATTTCCTCTCTCGCTCGCGGGGGGGGGAGTTGGCTCGGCCTGACGGCTCCCCGGCCTCGAACGGGCGGTGGGGGTGTGTGGCGGAGGCGTGGCCCCGGGCGCGGCTGCAGGGGAGGAGTGGAGCGGAAGGCTCAACAGGGCGGCGCTGCGAGGCCGGTAAGAACAGCTGATGTTGTTTATGGACTGATGATGGTCTCCCTCCGCTGTGTTTATAGTGAGACGAGGAGGAGCGGCCAGAGAGAGATCAGCTGGGCTCGTGAGCTGTCAGACTGTGAGACTGAGTCAGCTGTCATAACAACAAGACTGAATAAATGTGGAAGTTGGCAGTACATACCTGTGTGTGCGTGTGTTTGTGCCTGGCGTATTCCACAGTATCGTTTAGGTTTTATCCGATACCGGTGCCAAATCGGTACTTTTGAAACGGTGCCGGTGCTCAAACGGTGCTCAAACCGGTGCTTAAAGAATGGAGAACACAAAATTGGTCCAAAAACCTCTCATGTTCAGCTGGTTTTTTGTAAAAAGATAACAATGTTAGCCTTTTCTGCAGCTATGGGGCATATATGGTATCACTCTTGGCTGGAAGCAGTGCTTAAACAATGGAAAAAACACAAACTTTGTCCAAAAACCTCTCATGTTTAACTGTTTTCCACTTTTTCTTTGGTCATTTTAGCCTTTTTGGCCAGGGTGAAGGGAGTATCTGCCATCAAACAAGAAGACAGCCGCATGTAGCTATGATGATGTTTGCTAGTTCACCTTACATGCATTAATGTAATAACGTGGTTAGCCTACTCAACGTAAATTAGCTACTCACGCAGAGAAGAACGGCTGCTGCCACCATCATCCGTCATCATTTCTGCTACACTGGCAGGGCTAGGGGCCAGGACTCTCCTCTTCGTGTTTTTGGGGGATGTTGCATAACAGGCAACCCACCCGCAGTAGATGTGCTCGGTGTGAGGTCTCGCAGCAAGCTATCAAATACGGCGCATTTCTGGGCTTTTAAAAAAAACGCTATGCGTCGCCAGGTGTTTCATCGGATTTGAGGTGTTACCTCCTTTGACAGTATCACAGTATCAGCTTAAAGCACTTGTTGCAGGCTGCTGAGTTTGCATATTTTGCTATGAAGTACAGCCAGACTTTTGACCGCTTCGCCTTGGACATTTTTAATCTGTAGCTCTGCTCTAAAGAACGTACGTACCTGGCCCCGCCTACTATCCTCGGAAACGTAAAATGATTGGCTAGAATCTAAAGTGTATCACAGCTCAGGAAAAAAAAGCACCGAAATAAAGCACCGAAATGTGCGCTGCTTTTCGGTCTGGTTACTACCGTTTATGTCAGAACCGGTGCCATCATGGCACCGGACACCGGTACCCATCACTAGTGACAATTATGAATCACTTAATATGATAAGGAGATTCTGCAGGTCATTAATCAATGTATAAAACTAAAATAAAATGTATTTTTTGTGACACAGGATACAAACATGGAAGCAAGATGTATAATTAGAATTATTTATAATAAATATGAATAAATCATTGCCATTTCTTTAACCATAAAGAAAAACTAAATCCTCCAGGACAATGTTACATCCATCTAACAGAGCCTCCACATGTTCTCACTGTAATTTCCCCCTCATGAGTGAATTTATGCTGCACTAATTTGAATGTTCGGGGGAAAATCAAATTCATTTCACTCGCAGTACTCAAGCTGACTTACCTTTGTTTGAATGACGACTTGTACACGCTGACTCCACAGACAAGGTAGGAAATATGTCAGGCTATGTCAATAGCGGTTGGTCTTCAGGGTTTCTACTCCACGGCCGTATTTCATACTGGTCCACATTTTCTGCAATTACTGCCGCTTCACCTCTGGACGCAATTGGTCTCTATATAGTTGATTGTCTTTCTTGTATTCGTCGTTCCAACACAGTGTGTTTGTTTTGATTGTGGACCCGGAAAATGGCGCCGCGCTCCCACAATGCATTGCGGCATCAACTCTAAAGGCCTATAGTTCCAAGAAGATGGAGAAAATGCCAGGTCAGCTGAGGAGATATATGGTCTCCTCAGCTGAACTGGAAAAAATGTTCATGCATTTGTGTCATCGCGTTTAGATTATTGTAATGCCCTGTTTACCAGCTTGGACAAATCATCTCTCTCGCCTCCAAGCCATACAAAATGCACCGGCAAGGCTACTAACATGTTCTAGCAATCAGAGATGTTTTTTCATTCATATAGCACTATTGTAATCATACTGACCACTATAAACTTCAAGCACTTTATCTACCTCTAATTCATAGTATATTTAAAATCACAAGTTAACCCAATAGGCATGGCTTTGCATAGTGAAAAGAAGCCAAAGCATCTGGAGCTAACCCAGTTTTCATCATGACCTTACAGGAGGAATATCCAGTCAGAGGAAAGATCTTGCTCTCGTCCAGTGACCTCCAGCTGGTGCTACAAGTGGAACATAATCAGTAAGTTCTCATGTCAGCCTAATCTCTCATATATACTTCTGTGCCTCTGATGTTATTGGTACACAGTGCTATCTGGTTGACTGCTGTCCATTTGTTGTCTAGCTGTTTTATTTATTTATTTTTTTGCTTGCCTTTGGTTTATTATCTGAATAATTAGACTGCTAAGATTTAACGGGCCTGTTAGTCGTCTTTTGCTCTGATGACTCTAGCTGTTGGTAAACACAAATGAATTCTACTCCAGAGGTAGAGCAATATCAGCTGTCACCAGTGCCTCTAGTTACCTTTACTTCTGGTTGCTTAGGTGTCTTTGACTTAGCCAGAAAGAAGTCAACCTGGAGCCAGCTACGGTTACCTTTTCTGGGCTCAACACACACTGCCTCACCAGCACTCACTTTTCCTTGTGACTTGCCGTCACTCCATCACACCCTCTGTCGGTCTGGTGCTGATGCACACTAAAATCAAATCAAATCAATTTATTTATATAGCACTTTTCACAGGATAAAAACCACAAAGTGCTTCACAGTAATATAAAACAGAAATACATAAAATACATTAATGATAAAACACACAGCACAAATCTAATTAAAAGTAGTTTTAATACCAAATAATAACTAGAAAAGGTTGCATTTCCTTCGAAAATGCAGTGTGAATGCTGTGTATAAATATTTTTATTTATCAAAAGTACTACAAAATAGCAGAAATACTATTATTTAGCAGAAATACTATAACATAGCAGAAGTACTATGATTTGTCACAAATACTATGCTTTAGCACAAATACTATAACATTGCAGAAATACTATGATTTGGCAGAAATACTATGTTTTAGGACAAATACTACCATTTAGCACAAATACTATAATTTAAAACAAATACAGTGGAACCCCAACTTAAAAAATTAATTTGTTCCAGAGGGTCTTTCGTAAGTCAAAATTTTCGTAAGTCGAAGCACCTTTTTCCATCGCCTTTTGAGTGAGGCAATGCTGGCTGAAGATGAGGTTCTTGGTGGAGGAGGAGTGGCAGTTTTCTATTTTATCTGTTTCGTAACATGGGCATTTTGCCATACCACGGGCAGAAATTTCCTACCCTCAAACAAATGTAATTCATGGCCAAACGGTAATAGGTAAGAAAAAAATTGTTGAATCATGAGCGTCAGAAGTGTCTGAAGATATATTGACACAAGCCTCATGTCTTAACTTCGTTTCGTTAAGGAGACATGACAATTAGAAAATGTGTCTCATTGGAGAATTCCAGCGCTGATTTTGAACAAAGTGTCCATTGGGTTTCTATGGAGAGTTTTTAGACTTTGTGTTGCTCTGAGGAGATTTTCCAAAAATCTCTAACTCCCACAACAACGATAGTGACATTTTTTGAAAGCCATAGAAAATACCTATGTTTTGATGTGAAATTGGTGAGGGTACAGAGAAAAAACATGGCTCAGCCCAGCAAGCACAGCTGGTGATCACACTGATAATGTTGTCCCATTCAGTAAAATGGGCGAAAAATGACATAAAAAGCTTAATATCTGAAAAAGTATAAAAGTTATGTGCACCAAAAGATATAGCACGCGTCACCTCTTTTTAGCACAATTTTCAGCCTCTTCTGCTCTTTTCAGCACAATTTTTAACTTTTTCACCTCTTTTCAGCACAATTTTCAGGTTCTGTCTGTCTACTCTGTCTTTGCTGCACAGCTGCCTCTTCTTCTCTCATTCTCTCCCCCTCTCTCGCCTGTTGCTACTAAAATCATGAAACTGATCAATGATCAGCTGATCGGCTTTTCTTTCTTGTTTATTTATCGCCCACTTTGCGCCAGAACGAGGAAACCAGCGGATGTCGCGCTAAACAACAGCAGCACGTTTAAGCTTGATCAGCTGTTGTTAGAATTTATTTGATATTAATTTCCAGTATCAGCTGATGTTGGCTGGAGCCACAGCTGTAAAAGCTGTTGAACATTATGTCAGTTTGGATATCCTAGTGAGAGGGAAACGTGAAGATGAAACCAGGAGATGTCCTTACTGAATCATCAGAGCTGAACAGGTGATGGAGAAACAGGTTTACCTTTTAGGTGACATGAATGAGTTGAAGTTATGAACAGTTTCTGAGAGACAAATAACACCAGGATCCTTTTCTGAGTAGCTGACAGCTGGTAACTGTGCAGGGGCGGGTCTAGCAAAATCTTTGCCAGGGGGCCAGGTAGGGCATTTACAGGGAAAGGGGGGCGCAAAGAAATAATTTTCTTTCTTATTCTCATTTAAAATATCTAGCTTTTATTAAATAGTTATGTGGATCTTTCAACCAAAGTTTTTATAATAATGTATGAAATTGACTGTAGATCATTGTCAGTCAAAGGTGCATGCAAAACATTTCTTTACTCCCAAGAAAATCAATCTGCTACACTGTTTACTTTAAACCACTCCAAATTTAAATGGTAAATTTTAAATTGTGCCTTGTCTTTATCCCCTGAGACTTAAGCATATATTTATTTTCTTACTTCTTTTATTTCTATTTATTAGTTTTTTGGCTGTGATGTACCTGCAGCCTCGTCCTCTCGACTCTCTGTATGCTGCGCTGCATATAGGAGAGATCAAAATACAGTTTACTATGATTAGCGCCTTGACCTGAATTTTAAAAATATTTGGCAAAAAGCACTATGCTGCTAAAAAATGAAAAATAAATATTTGCGAAATATCTTGATAAATATTTATTTTACGTGTTTGATGTGTGTGGCGGGGCGTGGTCTGCAGTGCTGCTGCAGGGGAGGCGGACCCACCTGAGTGGCATCTGCAATCACGCCTCTCCGGCTTAGAGACTCTCGGCTGTTGTGTTGGTGTGTCGGACTGTGTGGGTCAATAAAGAAATGCTACAAAGCGTGTTCATGCAAACATCGCCATGTCTGCCGTGGTACAATGGGACTTCTGCTCCTGAACCTCTGCGCACAGCATCTGCAAATCGGGGCTGTACGAAGTCACTTCATCTTTACGCAAGACTGTAAGCTGTCATCTGTGAGGAGCGAGCGGTGTTTGTTTTTACCGTAGTTCATGGTGGAGAATAGCTGCTCTGCTGCGTTTTGCTCCCTGTAGCCGTATGAATGGCAAACTGCACTCATTGGCAGCGGCATAGGCACACTTAAAATTTCTTCTGAAATTTTCGCTCTCTAGTTTTTTTTGTCACATTTCCAACCCACTTCCTTTATCCAGTCTTGTGACCGGCAAAAGTGACCCAAAATGGGCACTCTGGCAGAGTTACTGTTTGTTTGTGTGTGTTTTTAAGTTGTTTTAAACCTTGTGATCCACAAAAAGTAAGAGTAAAACAAGAACTGACTGCATTGCAGTCAGGGCAGGAGCAGGAGCTTCGCTCATGCGCGATTTATTTGCAGTTTGGACCTATAGGTGTGACCATCTCCTGCTCTGACAGCAGCTCGGGTGGACTTCTGCGTGAGGACTATCTGCCGCCTGTGAGCCCCACTGACAGTAAGAGCGATACTTGCTTCCACGTCAAAAAGTCGTCATAAGTCTCCCGATAAGACCAGAAAAAGTCGCCAGATTTGTCGCTAGTCGCTTTTTAGAAAAAAGTTACTAAGGGGGTTTGAAAACTCGCTAAATATAGCGACAAAGTCGCTAAGTTGTCAACACTGCGGCACTGTCTGCCAACTTGCAGTTTTAAGGCTCAGGGAAACGAGCCCGCCAGCACTCTGTAGCGGCTGCGACCACTGGCGATAAGGAAAGGCTGCTTTTCATAGAGGACTCGCTTGGGGAGATGTCTTCTGGTTGACTCCAGCTCCCAGAAGAGCCTCGGGAACTCTCGTGTGATCTTTGGATACCTTCAGAATGGATTATTATTTAATCTGAAAAATTCTGTTAGATTTCCCACTTACCACTACAGGGAGCCCAAGTACCACCAGTGGTACGTGTATCACAGTTTGAGAACCAATGATCTAGACATAAAATTAAAGCCTTGCTAACTCTAAAATCTGAACACAGAAAATAATTGGCTAGGACCTGTAGATCTGCCTTAGCAGTGATTGAATGTAATGGATAAGTGGCTGGATATCTGGCTGCTTTACACATTACAATCAATAAATACAGAGAACCAGATTTTAAAGGGGGAAGAGGACCCATACAGTCTATTCTAGATGAGAGTACTCTTAAAAAAGGTGTTTGACTTCACTGAGAATGCTTGTCTAGCACAGCACAGAAAGTCTAAGATCAGGCAACAAAGGAGGTTTGAATTACAGGGTGGGCCATTTATATGAATACACCCTAATAACATGGGAATGGTTGGTGATATTAAAGTCCTGTTTGTGGCACATTAGTATATGTGAGGGGGCAAACTCGTCAAGATGGGTGGTGACCATGGTGGCCATTTAGAAGTCGGCCATCTTGGTTACAACTTTTGTTTTTTAAATAGGAAGAGGGCCATGTGACACATCAAACTTATTGGTAATGTCACAAGAAAAACAATGGTGTGCTTGGTTTCAA
>NW_024583077.1:123890-133260 GCF_018398535.1 Haplochromis burtoni | reverse complement strand
CTGGCAAACCTGACTGAAACTCTTCAAATAAGCCATTCCTCTGCAGATGATCTGTTAGCTGTTTGACAACTACTCTTTCAAGGATGTTTGATATGAAAGGAAGGTTGGAGATTGGCCTATAATTAGCTAAGACTGCTGGGTCTAGAGATGGCTTTTTGAGTAAAGGTTTAACTACAGCCAGCTTGAAGGCCTGTGGTACATAGCCGATTATTAGAGATAGGTTGATCATATTTAAGATCGAAGCATTAATTAATGGCAGGACTTCTTTGAGCAGTTTTGTAGGAATGGGGTCTAAAAGACACGTTGATGGTTTGGAGGAAGTAATTATTGAAGTTAACTCAGAAAGATCAATTGGAGAAAAAGAGTCTAACTTAACATCAATGGTACTAAGAGTAGCTGTAGATAATATTACATCTGTGGGATGATTATTGGTAATTTTTTCTCTAATGATAAAAATTTTATTTGTGAAGAAGTTCATGAAGTCATTACTAGTTAACGTTAAAGGGATGGTTGGCTCAACAGAGCTCTGACTTTTTGTCAGCCTGGCTACAGTGCTGAAGAGAAACCTGGGGTTGTTCTTATTTTCTTCAATCAGTGACGAATAAGATAAGATAACCTTTATTAGTCCCACACGTGGGAAATTTGTTTTGTCACAACAGGAAGTGGACAGTACAAAAGTTATGAAGCAAAAATTAGAATATAATAAGAATAAATACAGTACAAAACTGTACAGAATAGAATAAAATAAAATACTATATACAGTAGAATAAAATAGAATAAAATATACAATAGGATAAAAATAGAATACAAATGCTGTATACAACTGAGTAAAAATACAACGATGCCAGAAAAGAGTATTGCACTTAGTGTTATTGCACATGTGTGGATGTGTGTGTTTGATCAGTTGAAGTCTTGAAGTTGGAGTCTGACAGCAGTGGGGAGGAAAGACCTGCAAAATCTCTCTGTCCCACACCGTGGGTGCCGCAGCCACTGAAGGAGCTGCTCATTGCTGTCACAGTCACCTGCATGGGGTGGGAGATGTTGTCCAACAGGGATGACAGCTTAGCCACCATTCTCCTGTCACTCACCACCTCCACTGGGTCCAGGGGGCATCCTAAAACAGAGATGGCCCTTCTGATCAGCCTGTTCAGTCTCTTCCTGTCCCCGGCAGAGATGCTGCCATCCCAGCAGACCACACCGTAAAAGATGGCTGAGGCCACCACGGAGTCATAGAAGGTCTTTAGAATAGTAAGATGTTCTGGCTTTGCAGAGGGCTTTCTTATAAAGCAACAAACTATTTCTCCAGGCTAAATGATAATTCTCTAAATTTGTCACATGCCATTTCCTCTCCAGCTTACGGGTTATCTGCTTTAGGCTATGCGTTTGAGAATTATACCACGGAGTCAGGTACATCTGTTTTGAGGCCTTCGTTTTCACAGGAGCTATCCAGAGTCGTACGTAGTGAGGAGGTAAAATTATTAACAAGATAATCGACCTCTGTTGGAGTAGCGTTCAGGTAGCTGCTCTGCTCTATGTTGGTACAGGTCATTGAAGATGATAACAGTGAGTGGATTATATTCTTAAACTTAGTTACAGCGCTTTCAGAAAGACATCTACTTTGATAAAGTCTACTGGTGAGATTGGCACTTCTTTAGGAACTCTTGTGTTATTTATGGAAGACATCGGTAATATCTTGTCTACTAACTGACTTAAATGTTTCCTGAAGGTGTGTGATGAAGATGGAAGCACTCCGTCTACACTGAGAGAATTAATAAGGTAGTAGTGGTGACAGAGGATGTGTTTGGTGTGTGTGTGCTTGTTGAGTGTGTTAGAGAACTCGCTGGCAATGGCGGCGAGGAGTATACGGACTATGACCATAGTTTGTCTTGGTGTAAACCACAAGGGGGGCAGGAAAAAGCAAAAGAAGAGTTATAGCGAGTGTTGTGGATACCACCTCGGTTCGTTTCATGCACATGAGCTTCGTACTACCTATACGAAACTTGGAATCATATTAACAGTGTTTCCTGAAACACCTCTCCCTGTTCTGATCATTTCCTGATCAACCCATTACACTTTACCATAATTGATTACACAGAGGTGGGGACATCACGCTAGAAACTATAATAATCAAAGTATCTCCATTGAGACTGTGTCAGTCTGCCATACAGAAGCAACTATTCAGAGAAAGCGCTAGGAATCTAAAACAACCTCACACGTTTAGACAATGACACTCATAAAATTTTAAAACTACAAATACAACAATATTTACTCAAAGCTTATGAAAAATTGAACCTGATTCCACCACATTGATAAGAGCACACGAGCAACTAAGCACTGGATACAAAGCAGCTATCGTAACTAAGTGGTAAGTTGTTAGAAATATATTAGGATCTTGTTAATTCATATCTTCTTCTCACCTCTCAACGCTTCACCTTACGACTTTAGTACAGATGAGACCTCCTTGTGAAAATAAACGTGAGGTCCTCCAAAAAACTGCAGATTTGTATACCTTTGTCGTGCAAGAACATCTCGAGGTGTTGCTTGATCAAGGATGAGTATTACTCTCGCCTAACGCGCTATAGTTATAAAGATGGAATCTAAAACCCAGTACAGCTCGGAGGAAGGGTCAAATTGCGCTATAGTACTAACCAAAATTTATAGAATGTCAGAAGCATCAGCACTCTGAGGTGTAGCCTGGCGAGGAAATTAGTGTGTCTCGTTAGCCTTAAATTTATAACGCCTCCCTGCAGAAGCCATAAGCATCTAATTATTATTCTAAATGAAAGAAGAGACCATGACTCACTCTATCTTAACTTGCGATTGGCTCTCATAGCCATCTTTTACGGTGTGGTCTGCTGGGATGGAGGAAAGCTGATGCTTAACCTGTCAGTTTCCTCTCCCGGGGACAGCCGAAAATATCTAGAGCACACCAGAAACGAATCGAGTCTTCATTGGTTAGTCATACCTCACTGTGGTGGCGTAGAGATAGTTCCCTTGGGGCATATGAAACGGATAGGTGGAGCAAGTTGACATGGCAGAATTAGCGAGGACTTAAGCTGCATCAACTGATTTTTAGTGAACATTGTCCACATCCCTACACCACACAATCTAGTGTGGAATGGTGTACACAGTGCTATGAGATAGAGACAAGACCATAATCAATCCAAGACTGCGGCAACCCGACAGGGAATGTAGGAGACGAGAGAAAGATATAGCGAAGTCTGTCCATTATCCTACCTCCACTTCATGTCTGATCCAGAACGTCCATACCCGTTCCAGGTAGCATGATAAACTGAATGCATACTCAACATTACCAACTGTCCCATACAGTGTCGCAATCAACATTATAAAGTGCATAATCTCCTTTTCTGGGTGGAGTGTCTGTGATAACCTCTATGTTATATACTACTTTATTATGAGCAGACATTTGTAATCTCGAGTTTGATTGGCTGTGTGTGCACCTCTTCCTATGTGGGATAGTACTTTTCTAGTTCTTTAGTTTTTATAGCATGTCGAGGCTAGCTACTTGACGTGCATGTGCATAGGTAGGTAGAGGAGGAAGCCTTTACATTATTCTAATATACTGGGTAAAGACAACGCTGGTTTTGATACTCACTCACTAGGATAATAGCTTAACTTTCTTTATTACTACAAAAGATACCTACACTGTAAGTTTCTGATCTTCATAAACGTATAGTTTGCTCAAGCTGTTCACTAACTCCTCTGTAGTATAGAAAGTGATAACCGACAAACAAATATTCCTCAAATCTATAGTGGGGCGGTAATTCTCATAGGGTCTAATTCTTATTTGGTCTCCACGCTCAGTCACTAGAATATGAAGTTAGTAAAATACAGAAGAAATACAGTCGATTGTGGAAATTCTCCTCGTATTGCAGCCGACTCAGGCCAAGGCCATGAATAACGTTTTAACTAACTGCACAACAGCAGCGTTAGTTATCTCAGTCTCTCAGAGCAGCATTTCTAATTTTGATTGAAACTGTCAGAGAAAACGGCAGCCTCGAGCAAGCCAGGATATTAGTTTACAGAGGCTGTTAAAATTATATGTCTAACGTTAAAATGTTGGTGACACAATAATTTCATCCTAATGGTACTGACATATTCATAGGGTTAATTTTTGAGACAAAATATCATGAGGTAGTCATGATTTTGCAAATATTCCACCTTGTAGTGCAGTTTGCACAAATTGTTTTAAAAATGCACTCACCCTACAAACATTACTGATGAGTCAAGATCTGCACAAATTGACAGAAACACTGAAGCAGCTCCACATTTTATTCTTATTGTCATGTATGTCCTATTTGTCAGGTGACAGAAGAACCTCACCATTGTCAGATGTGATAGATTAAGGTATAAGCGAACCTCTTATTACCTTCACAAAATATGAGAGCTTAGAATCGCAGGACGTAATCTTGTTCGAATTAATTACATTATTGTATTCCATCACAAACATCGAACGGATATTCTGGACATATGACCATTCACTCATTCGTATCAACATAGACCGCTTCGTAGAAATTGGTCCTGCTCGCATTAATTAATGCTAGCTCACACTCTGTTAAAGCATTGGCTCAAATCGCTAATTCTGCGCTAATATGAATTCTCACGGTGTTATCTTATGATACCTCAGACGAGTGCACATGTCACAGGCAAGCTCGTGCCATCGCTGGGTCCGTAAGTTGACATCGGACAACGCACGCGTTGAAAGAGGCTTACAAGGATAAACTAGGTCACCATCTCTATGGACGACCATAGGGTATATAGTCTAATTTATAGGGGTGCCGATAAGACTCTTCGCTGATTACATACTCTCTTTGACACTTTCAAAACACAATCAATTTTGGAGGGTCCCCACGCACCGCCTATAGGGGGCGAGGCAACTAGAGCCTGACTAGAGTGCAAAGGGGGAGTTGTGCGCAGTACTGTAATATAGGGGGGAGAAAGACATGAATATTCAGATCAGAGCAAGTTTCTCAGGAAGACATAACTCATCAGACAAGTGAGCCTGAAAACGGTCTTTTTTGATGAAGGGGTAGCAATGATCCCACACTAAAACGTCCTAATATCGACCGATACAGATGAAGCAGACAGCGCTGGAATCATCTATCGTGGTTTTACAAGCCCATATCGTGTCTCGACTTAGAATCTAAGGTCGCCCAAGCAAGTATATCTCAAGTAAACTATTATTTGTACGAATAAGATCAATTCTCTTATTTACGTTAGTCTGACTTAGCCAGCTGAACACATGAGTCGCGTGATAGATAGTTTGACGTGCCTCGCCCTGCACGAATCGCGTTTGGTCTCTCCTTTGTCTGGGATCATCACATCATTGCGGTACTCCTTCAATCTATGCAACGTGACAACAGTAATCTATGCTACATTATGTACTACTGATTGAGTTATGTACGCTTCTCCTCCAAAAACTCACTGCTTCTGAGTAATGGAGTATCACAACTCACTCGCGTTGAACCTGCTAGTGAACTAGATCCACTCCAATGATGCTCTGTAGCCATTTCATAAGGTTAATGCTCTGCTCGCTCTTGATGGGTGGGCCTGTCATGCACTCCAATATAACGTAAACATAGGTACAGGTGGTGGTTGTCCATTTATATTCTTGTAGAAACACGATACACCAATAAATCTCCGCATCCGGGACAATGAGTATGTAGTTGAATCACTACTAGCACAATCTGCTTAATAGTGACACCAACAGTGATCAACAAAACCAGTCGTAATAAGTAATCTGAAACACAGTAGTGGCGAATTTGTTAAACCGAGGTCTTCGGCCGATGTAACACCACTGACCCTGTCCAGAAGGGTCAGTCATCGAGCCTCGTCAATATAGCCTTAATGCTAAGAATATGTGTGTGATGGATCGTGTATGGACACTATTTCGCTCTCACCACTTCACATTATGATTGAGAGTTAATCTGTTATTTAGAGATGTGCAGTGAGAGCAAGCTCATCTCATGGTGAAGAAACTCACATCTGGTGAGAAAGTTAGATAGCAATGCAAGAATCAGATCCACGTGCATCCACACATGCGAGCACACGCTGAAGAGGTCGAAGAAAAAACGAGCATGAGGTTATGTCATGACAGTTACGTGGCCAATTCAAGAATAAACTCCCACTAATTATAGTATTCAGGAGTGTTGTACCTCACACCGTAGCGTAATCGGATAAGTGTATGCGACTACCTCTCATCATCACCTCGGACATTGGCTTCATGCAACTATATCCAAAGGACCAAAAAAGAGAGACCGGGAGTAAGATGCTTGAGAATCCTTAGGGTGGCCATCTTCATCACTAGGGGCGGTGGAGGCGGAGGTGAGGAGAGGAGGGCTGAGAGAGGGAGGTGCGAGTGGGTGGTGGGGTGCGCGGAGGTGGAACTTGAGTGGGGCGGGAGGGATGGTGGCGGATGTTATTCTCTATACGACAAACACTAATCTATTCAATGAAAACCCGAGATCCCAATATAATATCTCACGCACGACGAACAGCCTGGAGTCTGTGCGCAGTCTACCACCCTAGCACGAATGCTGTCCAAAACGCAGAACTTCAACACAGTATCCATACTTGTGTACCAACGTCAAGGTAGAGAGAGCTGGCTTCACAGACAAAATCCAAAAGATTAGACAAGCAGTTGGTACATCAACAGCAGATCCAGGATATGTACTGTGTCCACCGAAAAACTGTTTAAACACCATCAAACAGTTTCACCCGATTAACAGCAAAGACCTGGAGGACATCTTAGGTCAACTGAACTCCTCCTCTTGCTGTTTAGATGTCCTGCCAACAAGTTTTTTCAAAAAGGTCTCAAAGACTTTAGAGTCAGACCTGTTACAGATCGTCAACTTTTCTTTATTATCAGGTGTGTTTCCAGAATCACTAAAAACTGCTGTAATCAAACCTATACTGAAAAAGGACAATCTTGACAAGACACAAATGAACAACTACAGGCCGATCTCAAATCTCCCGTTTTTAAGTAAGATCATTGAAAAAGCAGTTTCTCAACAGCTCAATTACTTCTTAAAACAGAATAACTGCTACGATGCCTTCCAGTCAGGTTTTAGACAGAACCACAGCACTGAAACCGCTCTGACCAAAGTGTTTAATGACATATGTCTGAATACAGACAGTGGAAAAATGTCAGTCTTAGTTTTACTGGATCTCAGTGCAGCATTTGATACAGTTGACCACAACATATTACTCAAACGACTGGAGAACTGGGCAGGTCTTTCAGGAACTGTACTAAACTGGTTCAAAACATACTTAGAAAACAGGAAATACTTTGTATCAATAGGTAACTTCACATCTGAGCAGACAAGTATCACATGTACAAGAAAATAGTTGAACCAACTTAATTGAATGGTTTTCTTTGCTTGCTGCCATCTGAGTCCCTCACACTTAAAGAACTTTGAATGTGATCAACAAAAGTTGGACCACATCAGTCCATGCTTCTGAGGTCCTTACAACTGCTTGGCTGCCTTCCATCAGAGAATAGACTTTATATGAGCTTTCTGATGCTCTTGGCCCACTATATTTAGTAATAAACATAGAAATGAGTTGTTATAGGAAAAGATAACATTCAGGACTCGACCAATCCCTTCGCATCAAATAAGGTAGCCAGCAAACTGGTATCCCAACATCACTCTTCGACGGTGAGTTCTAGCTCCTAATCTAGTATCCAGAGATACACATAATGATAAGCAATGCCCCACAAACAAGCGGACCGTAAGTTATAGTACATAACCAATCTCCATGGCTTTTCCCATAGTTTATTATAACGTGCGCTGTTTAATTACATATACATTGTGGCACACACTCGCTCTTAAAAATTCACAATCTCCTTCTGTCATGAACCAGCTCGAAGTATCAGTTACGACTTTGTCTGATGCTAGAGCATTCTGCAGTATGAACATTATGCAATTCTCAGTCGAGGATTGTAACAACACTTCATTTTTTTAAGGGAGGTCACTTTCATCGAGCAAAGACTTTGGTAAATTAGGGTCCTCTATATGCCACCTCTTAAAAATCTCGGAGTTCTTCTGTGTAAAGTCTTTAAATATTTGCTGCATTTGTAATAAGCTGTAAAATAATTTAAACTTACTTATTTAACTACTGATTTTATCTATTGTTCTGATTTTATCTGTTTTGATTTTATATACTGTTTGTTTGTTTGTTGTTTGTTAATTAGTTAGTTAGTTTATTTGCTTGTTTTAATCAATTTTAAATCATGCTTTTTATTTGTCTTGTTTCTAATGTCTCTGTAAAGCACTTTGAATCACCTTGTTGTTGATGTGTATACAAATAAACTTGTTGTAATGACTAACTACTCCTGACATTTTGGAGATGTTAGGTCTTTATACAGTAAAGTTACCGTGGGATACAAATAATATTAGGCTGATCCTGCCACGATTTGTTCCCTCGGTTCAAATCAAGGACAAACAGTATCCCACAGTTTTTTATGTTTTTAAACCAATTTCCACAGAAAGGCATTTTTTGAAAAATGTATTGATAGCAATGTTGAATATTATTACACAGGAAAAAAACAACTACACATAAAATAATTACACCATGACGCCTCTGCCTTTCTAAATGGAGGGACAGTAACTGGGTGTGTGTATGTAAGCGTGTAAAACCTGAAGATAGCGACAAAATACTGTTAATCTGACTATCTGCCAGTCTGCAATTCATCTCATGTAAACAATAATGTACAGCGTGATGTGAAAAAATGCACATACCTTTGACATTGAGTGACGAACTCTGTATTTCTCGTCCACACGTAAACGCAAAAAATGAGTTTAAAAAAAAAATCGCAGTTTTCGGTGATTCGAAACGCCGTTTACGTGTGGACGAAACAGCTGCGTTTTCAAAAATACCCGTGTAGGTGTGAATGTAGCATAAACGAGTTAGTAGTTTATTTTCTTACTACTTGTAATTTATTGCAGATTACTTGTATTTACTTAATTGTTTACTAAATGTTTGAGGTGTGAAATAAACCGCAATGGAGCAAAATATGGGTGTGTGTGGTTGGAGGATGTGTTTGTGTGTGTGTGCGTGTGTGTGTGTGCATGGGGGACATTTTTCTTGTATGTTTAGTGGTTAGCTCTATGTGGGTTTTTCATCTAAAAATGACAGCCTCAACATGGCATTTAATCTGTTATTAGACTCAATTGGTTTCTCTCAAAATGTAAAAGAACCCACCCACCACTTTAATCACACTCTAGATCTTGTTTTAACATATGGCATAGAAACTGAACATTTAACAGTGTTTCCTGAAAACCCTCTCCTGTCTGATCATTTCCTGATAACATTTACATTTACAATAATTGATTACACAGCAGTGGAG
>NW_024583077.1:104566-112248 GCF_018398535.1 Haplochromis burtoni | reverse complement strand
ACATTGTGAACGCTTCCTGGCCATCCCGTGTAGATGTTAGTGAAACTGTTGGGAAGACAACGTTGGAGAAACGTGAACATTTTATTTGTACTGTATAATCTGCAGATTCTGACAGAAATCTGCAACTATCCTTTGAAGCACCGCTCCTCTAAAACAGCAATAAGGATAATTATTAGGCCATATGTAAATAACAAAATAACTTTATAACTTAAAGCAAAATTGGGAAACGTAAAGTCCGAAACAAGTCTTTATATTAAGGGCCATCAGTCAAACAATACTGTTTGGTCTGGGTCTAAACAGAGCGGTTGTGTGTGACGTCTTCTTTTGGCATGGGGCCGCTTTGAGGATTCACACTAGAGCGTGTTTGCTGTCACATTTTATTTGTAGTGTGAACAAGCAGACAAAAAATCAGATTTGATCAAAAAATCTGAATTGAGCATTAAGACCTGCAGTGTGAACGTAGCCTTGCTCTACTGAACGTTCTCCTATGACTGTCCTGCATATCATGTCCACCCTGACAATGCAGGTTTTGTCCAGCATTGTCCTTGTCTTAGACAACATCCACCTCTCCAACATCACCTTAAGGGAGTCCAGCTCTGTCCCCACAACATTCTTGGCCTTGTGAATTAGTTTACTGAGTCTATTGGCATCTGAGACCGTCAACCTGCCGCCCCAGCATGCAACAGCATAGAGGATGGCACTGGCCACAACAGACTCATAAAGAAATCTCCTGAGCATTGTCTGATAGATATTAATGGACCTCCATGCACAGCTCGATGGCCATCGGCATTTCCTAGGGTGGGCCATGGGATTTTTTGTTTATGGGCCGATCCGTTTTTTTTTTGTTTTTTTTTGGAAACGGTTTAAAAATGAAAGGTGGTGGATTGGCTAATTGGTCATGATCGACTCTGGGCTGGCACAATTACAGCCCCCCCCCCTTGCTCGGGCAACGGCTCTGAAAGCAATCTTATCACAGACGAAGACAAGAAAATGGAGAACAAAAAGTGAAAAGGAGGTGCGGAAAAAATAAGGGCCAATAAGAAACAAGCCCTTCAGGCAGGTGATGGCTATGGCGGAGCTTCCACAGATTCAGTAACATTAGTAAGTGGTGGAGGCCAAGAGGTAGATGAGGGAAAGGGAAGGCAGGAGGAGGAGAGACCCAAGGTCGTTGGGCAGAGGGGCAGGTGAACTGAACTTCAGGTAAGAAGTTATGAACTGCAGTCATCTGGGTCAGATATAAACCAAGTTTTGGTGGAGTTTATTTTTGTTGTGCTGACGTTTTTACAGTCAGTTACAATAACTCGTACTGCGTACTAGCTAGCATGACGGAGTTTCTATACAGCTCGGTGGGTGCTATGATGTTAATATTTTATTATATATATATATAAAATATATAAATATATAATATTATATACATACACACACACACACTGCTGGCCAGGTGCTATGTTGTTACTGATGGTGTACGTTTACTTTATTCATAGGGTTAGTTAGTAGAGTTGCCATGCCAACTGTCCCGTAAAAACAGGAATAACCTTATTGTTGAGGAACTCCTCAAGATCTCAACAAATTGTGCCAATCCTTGCATGTTACACCAGCTGATTTATCATCAAAAGTGGAGAAGTCTGTGACAGAGGAGACAGAAGAGCAGCAGAGAGAGAAATAAAAGAGCAAGAGAGAGATGGAAGAGCAGGAGAGTGAGAGCCAGGGCATCGATTACTTTGCTCGCCCTGAACCTGCCATATTACAGGCCTTCTTAGATTACCACCCACAGCAGAACAGTAGCAGTGCAGTTGTGATGAGGGTGTTCAGCTGTAAAGATGGCACCAACAGGAAGTGGCTTACTTATTGCAAAGAACGCCATTTATTGTTCTGCTTTGTGTGTCTGGCATTTGCAAGGCGGACTGACACCAGCACATTTATAACAGGCATGAGTGACTGGCGACATATACATCTGCGCACAGAGGAGCATGAAAAGAGCATTACACTTTTTTCTTGAGGTGCTCAAAAGGCAACAATGTCAGTTGTTAGCTCACAGAGCACAAGTGAAAAAGAGATGGCAAGCGTATCGCGAACAGAGATGGGCAGTAACACGTTACAAGTAACGCATTACTGTAATCTGATTACTTTTTTCAAGTAACGAGTAAAGTAAGGGATTACTATTGCAAAAACTGTAATTAGATTACCGTTACTTTCCCGTAGGAACGCTGCGTTACTGCGTTACTAAAACCGTGATTTTTTTTGCGAGAATGTCTCATGACAGTGACGTAAGCGAGTGCGACGTTCGTGACAACAGCTGTGTGCAGATCAACAATGGATCATATATCGAGTGCGGGAGAGAGTATGAGCGTGCAGCGTTTAAAGCGTGGAAGTACTGACCTTACTTTGAGTTTGATTCCATAAAAAGTGACAAAAACATTAGTGTCCGTTGTGCGTGGGAAGAAAACTTCTTTTTACAGCGAAAAAAACCCCTAAACAAGCACCGAGTGCGCAACGACGTAATGGGAAATTCACAGAGAAACTCGCGGATTCTTCCACTGACCGCTGCGGCACACCTGCACCAGGGTAAACCTCCGCCTACCCAGTCCTGCTTTACAGGTGAAAATAGAGCAACAGGACCGCTAGTCTTTGATTTTATTTATTTTCTGCTGTGTTTTACTTGCATCTATTTGAAAGACTGAGTGTAAACACAAAAAATATTTTATGTGCTGGAATGTGCAGAAAATAGGTTTAAATGTTAAACTAATTTCTTCAAGTCAGAGAATGTTGCATATAATTAAATTTTTGCTTGATGCATAAAGTTAAAAGATTAAAACTGATAAAACAAGTTTTAAAAAAGAGACTTTTCCATTTGATTACATTTTGTATGATGGATTATGTAGAAAAAGTAGAATTGGGCTGAAAGATCTATCGCTTTATCACCTCTTCAGGTTGTAAATCGTGTTTTTAAAAAGTAACTAAGTAACTAAGTAATTAATTACTTTTGAAAATAAGTAATCAGTAAAGTAACGGGATTACTTTTTTGGGGGAAGTAATCAGTAATTAGTTACTGATTACTTTTTTCAAGTAACTTGACCAACACTGATAGTGAATGTGGTCAAAGTACTTGGGTAGAGGCGACTCAGCTATGAGCATGTGGAGAATGAGGCTGCATACACTAGGTGGATCCCCTTCTCGGGCGCTGATAATTGCCGTCTGTCAGTTGTGACATGGCCATTCAAACAGCAGTCGCTTTCTAAAACATCAGATGTGTATCGGATTCAGTACCACATACGAAAGATTTGAAAATATCGGATTTGTGCCGTTCACACTGTCATATCATGATCGGATATGGGTCGCATAGGGTCCAAAAACTCAGATTTCATGCGCTTTCGCCTGCAGTGTGAACGTAGCCTAAGATCACCCAAATGCACCACTAAATTACACATGAAATCATTCCTGCCTGTGGCTATCAATGCTAACTCTAACCCTGTACAACTCCTCCACCTAATGCACAGTGCAGTAGTTACACCCTGTTGCATATGCTCTACAGGGAAAATAACAAATAACAAGCTTATAGTTTAGAGTAAAATGTCAATCATATATTCACCTCTGTAATATTCTTGATATTAATAATTTAGCTATTTATATATATTTGAGCTATTTGTTATATTTTGTAAACTTTGTAATATATTGGTATCATTTATTTTAGTTCAGTCTTTTCCTGATATTGTCTTGGAGCAACTGTAACCACATAATTTCCTTGGTGATTAATAAAATATTCCGATTCTGATTACTTGTCCTGATGGAAAACCACTGCCATGTCCTCAAACCAGAGATGCCAGTGTGAAACTAGTCAAGGTTAGGATTGTGAGTACAAAGCCAAAGGTCCCCGAGAATTAGAGGTGTGAGCAGGGCTTAGTTTTTAACACTTCTTGGCCCACCCTAAAGCTCTTCTTTGTAGTAATTCCACCAGGTAGGCCATTCTTATGCTGTCAGAAATACAACTGTGCTGTTGAAACACTGGAAATCCACTACTAGTCTCTATTAGGACTTGGCTATATGACCCAAAAAATCATATCTTGATATTCTTTAACTGGATGGCAACATACGATATATATAACTCGATATTTTTTTAAAGCCATAAAGTAAGAATAAAAAGAGGGTTCTTAGTCAAAGCTGTGTCTATAAGATGTTAAACTGTGTGTCTTTTTCATAACAGTGACATGGTTGAATTTACCTTAATTGAACGAGTCGTCAGTCTTTTTGCACAATGGGAGGAGGTGCTGTCGCGTCGTCCATGTTTTCTACAGTCATTGGTAAAGACAAACGAGGCCCTGGTTGATGTGACTTCCTTGTTACGTGATTTGAATTGTTGAAAAGATGCAGGAAATACAGGAAATGTTTCGCATGATCTGGATCAGAGTTTAATGTAAATTAATAAAACACACCCTTCCAACTTGCCAAATGTCAGTTATGTCCAAGTCAGACAAGGACTTCTTGTAATTTTTGTGGACATATATAAATCAATATGTATTTATTTAAGTGTGTGTGTGTGTGTGTGTGTGTGTGTGTGTGTGTGTGTGTGTGTGTGTATTTCAATTGTCTAAGTATATATCAAATCAAATCACTTTTATTGTATCACATGTGTTCCAGTAGTGAAGCTGAGGTGTCTATGACGTGTTCAGCAGTCTGATGGCCTGGTGGAAGAAGCTGTCTCTCAGTCTGTAGATGTCTTGGAGGGAGGGAAGCTCACCTCCAATTATCCGTTCAGAGCACCGCACTACTCGCTGGAGAGCTTTGCGTTGTAGGCGGTGCTGTTGCCATACCAGGTGGTGATGCATCCAGTGAGGATGCTCTCAATGGCACAGTGATAGAAGGTCCTGAGGATGCGGGGGCTCATGCCGAATCTTTTCAGTCTCCTGAGAAAGAAGAGGCGCTGCTGCGCCTTCTTCACTGTTTTGTTTGTGTGTACTGACCACGTAAGATCCTCAGCCAGATGTACACCAAGGAACCGGAAGCTGCTCACTCTCTCCACAGCAGCGCCGTTGATGGTGATGGGGGTGTGTACTTCTCTGCACCTCCGGAAGTCCACTATCAACTCCTTTGTCTTTGCGACGTTGAGGGTGAGATGGTTGTCTTGACACCAGTGGGTCAGGGCGCTGACCTCCTCCCTGTAAGCCGTCTCATCACCATTGGTGATAAGACCCACCACTGTAGTGTCGTCCGCAAACTTCACAATGATGTTGGAGTTGTTAGTGGCTGTGCAGTCGTAGGTGTAGAGTGAGTACAGGAGAGGGCTCAGTACACACCCCTGTGGAGCACCAGTGTTCAGTGTGATGGGGGATGAGGTGATGCTGCCCAGTCTGACCACTTGGCGTCTGTCAGACAGGAAGCTAAGGATCCAGCTGCAGAGGGAGCTGCTCAGTCCTAGATCCTGCAGTTTCCTGTCCAGCTTCGAGGGAACGATGGTATTGAATGCTGAGCTGTAATCTACAAACAGCATTCTCACATACGTGTCTCTCTTCTCCAGGTGTGACAGGGCAGTTGTAGTGTCAGGGCTATGGCATCATCAGTGGACCTGTTGTGGCGGTATGCGAACTGTAGAGGGTCCAGTGAGTCGGGTAGTGCAGAGCAGATGAAGTCCCTGACCAGCTTCTCGAAGCATTTGCTTACGATGGGGGTCAGGGCTACAGGTCGCCAGTCGTTCAATGAGGAGATGGTGGAGGATTTGGGTACAGGGACGATGGTGGCCATTTTGAAGCAGGCTGGGACTACAGACAGAGAGAGGGAAAGGTTGAAGATGTGCGTGAACACTCCAGCCAGCTGAGCCGCGCATGACTTGAGGACGCGGCCGGGAATCCCGTCCGGACCAGTAGCTTTGCGTGCGTTCACCTTCCTGAAGCACCTCCGCACATCCTCCTCAGACACAGTGTGCGCACTGACGTCATCCGCGGTGCGCACACTGTCCGGTCTCATGGTGTTCGCTGTGTCGAATCTAGCGTAGAATACGTTTAGATCCTCACACAGAGAGGCCGTGGTCTGCGGTGTGCTGGTTTTCCCTCTAAAGTCTGTGATCGTGTTTAGTCCCTGCCACATACTCCGAGGGTTGTCAAACTGTTGCTCCACCCTGTCCCTGTATATATCTTTCCAAATGTGCTATTGGTATTAAATTCTCACCAGATGTAAAAAAAAAAACCCATACATCCACACAAAAAACCCCCCCAAACAAAACCATAGATATCTGTAAAAATGTGTAATAGTAGGAAATGACAGAAAAAGTATTGAACACATTAAAGGGAAATCAACATAAACCAGACGTAACCAGAGGGAAAACTGTTCCGGTTGATGGAAAACACTGGCGTCACAAGAACAGTTTTTTTACGAGAATGGGAGCAAACACTTGCTCAGGTGAGGAATTGCTACTCTTAATCCACTGCTGTGAGACCTGCCTTCCTGAACAGACAGAAAGAAGGATGGCTGCGGACAGGAGCTGGCTGGCAGTGGTGAGGATGGAAGCTGGTGAAAGATACCCTTAACTGTACTGGTAATATGTCCATATACAGGACAGGAATGGGCGAGGTTGCAAATTTTCTGAGTTAAAGGAAACTAACAAACCTAAAATCAATCATACAGAACAATACAGAAATAGAACAATATGGGAATCAGGAAAAATCATAACCACAAGGAAAACGAATTATATTTATAGAAACTACAAGCATAAATGACTTCTCAAAACTCAAAACAGTGAAGACTTAAAAGACTTCTCTGATGTTGTGCAGCCAGATGCAACCAAGTGAAAGGAGGAGCTGTTCAACTTTGTCTATGGTGACATCCTGAATAACATCCAGAAGTCTCTCTAACAAAAGTAATCTAATCTCCAACAGGTCAATCCATCACACCGAAGAAACAATCCTGTATTTTTGTAGAGCTTTTTTGCTAATGAAAGATGGAGATAATGTTTCTAAATCTTTTCTCTTTCAGGATCATTGCTTTTACCATGGCCATGTAAGAAAACATCCAGATTCCTGGGTTGCACTCCGCACATGCTCAGGATTCAGGTACTGTCCCTACCTCATGATTAATTGTTGTTACACTGTATCAAGTGTTATTAGGTGAACATAAACAAACATTAATTTATCTTTTTTTCACTTGTCTGGTGCCACGTCACTGGTGTTATATATATGTGTTATACAAGCTATCGCCAGTAGTGGTCACCATGTAATGTGTGTGTATCTTCCTGAGGTATAATGAATAAAAAGAAGAAGGCTGAATGTAAACAGCTAACGTGTTTATCTGTCTGGCTCTGTATAACTCCTGCTTAGTTAATGACACAAACAGGGGAAAACATAACAGTGGGGATAACCTCCACCTTTAGGCGTGCTGGCATACTATCCGCCACCTGATCCAACTCACCACCTGGTTGGGATCAGCTGACAGTTCAGCTCTTTTCTTAATCTGTGTCCAGAATTTATGGGTATAGATCCGATGATACAATTACAAAAGCAATCGTGTATTCCACAAATAGGAATGCACATTGTATTGCCTATTGCTGCACCTGTAAGAGACAGAAAAAGCAAAACAGAACAAATGTACAGCACACAAAAAAATACAGAGATACATAAATCTACAATATTCCTATAGTGTGTGTGTGTGTGTGTGTGTGTGTGTGTGTGTGTGTGTGTGTGTGTGTGTGTGTGTGT
>NW_024583077.1:94984-104546 GCF_018398535.1 Haplochromis burtoni | reverse complement strand
GTGTGTGTGTGTGTGTGTGTGTGTGTGTGTGTGTGTGTGAGAGGGAGAGAGGGAGTGAGTGTGAGAATGCCTGTGTCTTTGTGACAAATGTACTTGATAATGAGGGTGAGAAGCTGCAGCAATGCCCTGCAGAAACCTGGGGCAGACAGAGATAAAACCAGTACAACCACGCTATCCGCAGTTTCCAAGAGTACCAAAGACCACCACTAGCACCCCAGGGCCACATCTCAAGACCGTCAAGCAGCACCCACCCCAGTCCTCCACCACCACCAACTGAGGTAGATGCACAGGCCAAACAGCAACCGCAGCTCTCCAGCCCTCAGGAAGACCGCCAGTCACCTGCAGCCCAGGAGACCACCACCATCCACCTCCAATTCAAATAGGGAAACGAGACTACAGCAGATCACCCCCACTAAGTAATGGAATTGATAAGTGGGAACCAGAGAGAGACAAATTCATCCAGTTGGTGTTTTGAGGAGGCAGACATTTTCTCCAGACCAATGTGGTCAAGAACTAAATCTTTATATTGAACACATAAGCATCAGGCTTTTCTTGGTGATGCATAAGGAAGTAAGGAGTACATGATGTATTTGCTTCCATATCTAGTTCACTTATGTTAACTATGTTATGTTGCACAGTGAGGTTGAGATATAGCAACTAAACCATGTGGTTAGGTCTTCACATATCTTCTGCAACAACTGTTGGACAGGCATGCAGAACCATATAGTATGCACATAGCTCTCAACAGAGTTGTCTTTGCAATAGGTGCATATGTTCGATTGTGTAAGACCCATTGGGAACAACCTTTGTCCCGTGTAGTGTGTTCTGTAGAGATTATTGTGTAAGTTGTAAGTTGGGGCATTTAGTCATTTTCAAACAATAGCTTATAGCATTTTTGATCACCGTTTGGGTAGGTATTAAAACATTTTGTTACCCAAGTAGGTATTTCTTGATTCAGTTGACCAGGATTGAATGTTTCTTCTATGATGGATTTCAGTTGATGATATTCAAGAATGTCACATTTGCTCAGTCTATGTTTTGATAGTTCTTCAAATGAAATGAATTTTCCATCTTGTATAACACGTTCTAGATTTTTTTAATCCCTTTGTCATACCATGATAAAAAACTTAGTATACCCTTTTTCTGATAAATAACTGGATTGTTCCAAAAGGGTGTTAGTTTACATGGAATAAGCGAAGACTTAGTTGTTTTTAGGAATTCCCACCAGGCTGTCAGAGAAGTGTTTATGTTGAGGCTTTTAAAGTAGTTATGCTGCTTAATACTGGAGATGAGGAAGGGCAGATTACAGATTTTTACTTTTGCACAGAATGCTTCTTCTAGGTCCAGTGAATGATTGTCTAATAATTTTATTTTTCAAATTATTTTATTTATACAGCACCAAATCACAACAACAGTTGCTTTAAGGTACTTTATATTGTAAGGTAGACCCTACAATAACTCATACAGAGAAAAACGGCCTTCTGCGATGACCCGTTGGGGTGAGAGAAGGAAGACAGGATAAAGACATGCTGTGGAAAAGAGCCAGAGCATAACTAAGGGAGGATTCAGGGTCACCTGATCCAGCCCTAATTATACACTTTAGCAAAAAGGAAAGTTTGAAGCCTAATCTTAAAAGTAGAGATAGTGTCTGTCTCCTGAATCCAATGTGGAAGCTGATTCCACAGAAGAGGGGCCTGAAAACTGGAGACTCTCCCTCCCATTCTACTTTTAAATACTCTAGAAACAACAAGTAACCCTGCAGTGTGAGACCAAAGTGCCTTAATGGGGTGATTTGGTACTATAAGGCAGCTGTTCCCAACCCCCGGGCCAAGGACCGATACCGGTCCATGAGTCGTTTGGTACCGGGCCGCAAAAGTTGAGGCTCGAGTGTGAAATATATGGTTTTCAGGGTTTTTATCGTTAACTTGGTTTCCCTGGGTCTTTCCCATGTTGTAGTTGTGTGTCTTATTTTGAAAGAAATATTTGCATGTTACCATAGCAACCAGAGAGCATTAAAGGGCAAGAAGAGGATGTTACTCTCAATGTTGTTGCCGCATTTCAGGAGGACGCTGCTAATGGAGTTACACAATTACACAGTGATTTCGCGGTTATTATTATATTTACAAAATACCACAGTTTTTGTCTTGGTCGTATCATTTTATTTTGTTGTAATTATCCGTGACACCTTAAAGGGCGGTCCGTGAAAATATTGTCTGATGTTAAATCTGTCCGTGGCACAAAAAAGGTTGGGGACTGCTGCTATAAGGTCATTAGCCCTTTAAACCCAAACCTGCAGGACACCGGCCCTCGAGGCCTGGAGTTGGACACCCTTGCTAAAAAGGGGTTGGGGTTTAAAGGGTTAAGATAAGATGGGGACTGATTATTCAGGACCTTGTATGTGAGGAGCAGGATTTTGAATTCAGTTCTGGATTTAACAGGGAGCCAATGAAGAGAAGCCAATATAGGAAAAATCTGCTTTTTCTAGTCCCTGTCATCACTCCTGCTGCAACATTTTGCATCAACTGAAGGCTTTTCAGGGAGTTTTTAGGAAATCCTGATAATAATGAATTACAGTAGTCCAACATAGACTTAATAAATGCATGAACTAGTTTTTAGCGTCACTCTGAGACAGGATATTTCTAATTTTAGAGATGTTGCACAAGTGAAAGAAAGTAGTCCTGCATATTTGTTTAATATGTGCGTTGAAGGACATGTCCTGGTCAAAAATGACTCCAAGGTTCCTCACAGTGTTACTGGAGGCCAAGGTAATGCCATCAAGAGTAAGAATCTGGTTAGATATCATATTTCTAAGATTAATAATAAGCTTAGTTTTAATCATTTTGAAACTTATATCAATCTTTTGGATTGGATGTAGTGATAAATGTCTGTATTTTAATGTCTGAGTTGGCTGGAAGTTTCACTCACATGTAACTGCTTCACTTCTTGCATGCATTACCTGGCTACAAGCACAAGTTAACTGAGTAGGCTAGTAGCAGGTCAAATTAGCTTAGCCTTAAGAACGATGATGCATCTCCTTTTGTTTGCTGGTAGTATGGTGATGCTTTAGTCTTTAGTCTGGGATGTGATATCCTTCTTTTCCTAAATGGCAAGATTGGAGGGAGGTCTGAAGAGAGCCACAGATACTTTATCCTAATTTGTTCTGCTTCACGCCGTACTAGTTTATTAATCCTTATTCCCGTGGCTGTGATATGAGCAGCTGTTGTGAAGATATGGCAAATAAAATCCTTTTGGGTACAACAGGGGTCGGCAACCTTTCTGATGATGAGTGCCATCTAAAATATTCTCAAAAGTAAATGTGCTATATCAACCGTTGCATAAACAATAAATTTAATAACGCTGCATATCAACAGTTAGACACTATATAGAGCAACTTTATTGAACTATATTTTTTGACACATGTTGGCAAAGTGCAGATCAGCTATTTTCAAAAAACACGTTTTTATACATAACAAGAACACCAAAGGAAGTATACAACAGAAAATGCAAATGCTATTTAAGGTCTCATCACAACAGTGACACGAAAAAATAAACTGGGCCTATATGACATTGGTTAATACAGGGATGTACATGTTAATGTGAATCCTGCCCCTGCTTTGCATTTGCCGGTTGTGTTATCTGGGGATCACATTTTGTAACTCACACAGGTCTTCAGCAGTCAGACTGCTATGGGAGGCAAAACAAGTCTGTATTTTTTGTCTATCTTTGTGCTTCAATTCAAACTGCAACACTTTTTTCCCCTTTTACGCAGAGGGCTGATATCACTGAATTCTAGTGACACCTACTACCTGGAGCCAATCAGCAGTGTAGATCCAGTCTACCACTCACTGTTGAGTACCATGAAGCTGCCAATTAAGGGTGGAAGCTGCTACCACACGCATCACACCACACAGCCCAACCTTATCTCTAATCTGCTCTCATCATTTCATTCAAGGGTGAGTCTTCCAGAAATCAGTGGTACACCTTTTCTAAACCAAATTGGGTTGATTAAGTCAAAAATTAAATTAGGTTTATGTAGACAGATCTGGAACAGAGAAAAATAATGAATTACTCCCCCAAAAGGGAGAAAGCACAACCAGAATATGTGTAGCCAAACAGGATTTAAACCAGAAACCTTCTCTCTGTGAGCGAATGTCTAAACCACTCCACCACCATTCAATCTATTTTGTAGCTTTCATGTCTGTGTCAAAGCACTTTCTCTAAAGGTACCACTGGCGTCTATGTTCTCTTGCTAAAAGTATTTACTTATCTGCCTTCACACACGAATGACTTGAGTGACATCTCATTCTTAATCCATAGGGTCTAATAAAACGTTGGCCATCCCTTTGCAGCTATAACAGATTCAGTTCTTCTAGGAAAGCTTTTTACGAGGTTTAGGGGTGTGACACTGATGTTAGACAATAAGACCTAATTTATTTCAAAGATGTTTCATTGGACTAAGGCCAGGACTCACTGCAGGCAAGTCAAGTTTGTTTGTTTGTTTGTGATGCAACAACAAAGAAAAGAAAAAACACAATCAAACAAAGCACAAGGAAAACAGGAATATTTTAAATGTGATTCTTCCCTCAAATTGTATCCCACATTCCTTTTAGAAAACAGATTTATAATATTGTCAGGAAGGTTGTATATTGCTTAATACATAATTTGTTCAGTGTAAAAATGAACCAGAAACCAAGAAACTTATGTTCATGATCTTTTTCTATTTCCACACCATCTTTGTGAATCTGTGCTTATGAGTTAATTTGAAAATTCCCAAATAACATGATTTTAGTTTTGCTTAGATTCAATCATATTTTGTTCTTATCAAACCATGTTGTCTTTTTGTACATTTCTAAAGCTACCATGGAGGTGCTGTGTAGCAGTCAGAGGTAGGACTTAAATACAGGGCTCCAATGAAACGGTTCAACTGAGAGAGGCAGAGAGGCAGCTTTTATTTGCTGTGGAAAACTTTAAATGGAACTCGGAGACGAGTCACTAATACGAGAAATGTGGAATGCAGAGACCACACCCCTGCCTCACACCCCCACTGCCCAATAAGGCCGGGGCTCTGGGTCTCTTCCACAGTGTATGTTATGTTTAGTTTTGTCATCCTCCTGTCAGCCCCAACAGGGCAGTTGGCAGCCTTCAACTGCTTGATCATAGGGGGTTAACTGTTGACTGTTGTTGCTATTTCATATAATATAATATAATATAATATAATATAATATAATATAATATAATCATATAAATACAATTGATTGATTCAATATTTTGTTTTTGTTTACTGCTTTAAATGATCTCTTTTAGTGCTGAGCAGTTATATCTTCATCCAGTGTTTTTCCCATAGTTCACTGTCTAAATATGTATAATATTTTATGTCAAGCCTGTAACAGCCTCTTTACACCTTTTCTGCACATTCGTCCACTCTAATGGACTGACAAGTATGTGTCTCTTAACATTTTAGGTATTCCCTATCTCCTATCTTTGTTTGAGTGTTGTAGCCCATCAGTTTATGGTACTGTATTTATAAACATGTTGCTCCTTCCTTCTTCTCTTTAATGGCAGGTTAAAAGGAATACCTTGGGTACGACTAAGTACATCGAACTGTACATTGTGGCGGATAATACATTGGTAAGATGACTCATCACCTGCCTTATTCATGCCCAAGCCGATTATTCCTGTGCACAGTCAAACTACTACATTTGTCTGCTGAGATCAAACTCACACAGCAGGATGGACACTGTTACATACTAAACAATTATGTAATTCAAGATAATATGGCTCTTTTATATGGACAATTCTAAGCTTATCTAGTAGTTGTACTGAGGCAAAAGTAAGTGGAGTTAGTATTTGTCTGCTTAATGTGGGGATAGATTTGGGTTGAATTGCCAGGTGGACGGACTTTCAAATGGTTGTTCTGCAGTAATTAAATACTATGTCTCAATCGAAGTACACTTTGGGCTCCTGCCACATTTAAGGCGACTGGAACACAATTCATTAAAAAATACTGACAGTATTGTCGCCAGTATTCTTCTTGATGTTTATTAAAGGGAAAAACACATTTTAGTTGTAAACCACCATCAGCATGATGCTTGTTGTTTTAGCTTTTACTAAGATCCAGCAGTGTATACAATGTTCAGAGATTCTAAGTTGGGCAAAGTATTATAAAATATATTTACCAATAAGAAGACTGAAGTCCTCTCCCACTCTAATTGGTATCAGTCGGGATTAATTGTTTCTAAAATGTTTTACATTTTCCCCTCATGGCTAACATTCATTTATGTAATCGTGCAGTTTCAACGGCAGAATCAAGATTATGAAAAGACTAAGGCGGAGGATAATGGAAATTGCTAATTATGTGGATAAGGTAAGGATGAGGGCTTCTGCTGTTCACTCCTGTTCTCCAGAGAACAAACAGTTTGAATGTAGAAAAATAATATCTGTTGTGTCTATGTTCAGTTCTACAGGGCTCTGAACATCCGTGTGCCTCTCATTGGTCTGGAGGTTTGGACTGAAAGAGATCAGTGCATCATCACCGAGGAGCCAAATGCAACCCTTTGGTCCTTCCTCCAATGGAGACAGAAACTAAAATCACGCAAGAAGCATGACAATGCCCAGTTGCTTACGTAAGAAACATACCACAGCACTGAGCCAACACCAGACATGTAGAAAACAAAATCATGTTGTTTACATCGGGTCTTTCACCTCTGTCTGAAGCATTTTTGTATTTCAAGCAGGAACTTTAAATCATTTTCATACCTGTTGGAATCAAAATAATATTTTTCTTGTCAGTTCACAGCTACCTTTTCAGTGATCAGTTGGAAACAGAGTGGATATGCCGACTGTGGTTTTTCATTAAAAAAATAGTTATACTATACAGTCAAGGGAAAAATAATGTGTCAAGTATACCCAGTGATTTAACAGTGTGTAAAACCAGTAGCAAGTAGTAACTTGCAGTAATCACTTTCTGAATGACTCTCACATCATTGTGAAGAAATTTTTTACAGGCACTCAGGAAGATTGTAACATTTTGTTAACATACCACTGAATGCCAAAAATTCAGCTTCTATCGAGGTGACTACATTTTCTCAAAAAGAATTAATGAAATGATTAGCAGCACCTGGCTGTTACTTATCCTTTAAATTCCTGTGTACTCAGTTTCTCACATATATGCCTCTGCATAAGGTCCCGTGAAAACACATTTTCATGACTTTAGTATACAAATTCAGTATGGCTTCATTGCTGTCTGTGGAATAAATGCTAAATTTATTTTATGAATCCATTCAAGTGGTTTACATAATATACATTTGTTCACTTTTTCATATTCTTAGTGACTTTACATGGACTTGCATGACAGAAAATGTGACCTTTTTTTCATTGACAAGAAGTTTAAAAAAAATATTATTTGTTAAAGGTCTATGAAAGAATGTGTGACTTTCTTTTGTCAAATAAGTCAAGAATTGGGGTGGCTGTGAAACTGATTAGGCTCCAGCATTTATCTTTTGTTTATCTGAAACTGGGTCACAGTGTCAGCAGACTAAGTGGAGTATTTCCAGCAAGGCTTTACAGTGTTGTGATACAATACTGCAATGGCAGGAAGTAATATCTCTTATTTCAATCACCTGCAAATTATATTTTTAGTATTCTTAGAATTTACTGCTCCTATCACAAGACGACAAAACAAAAAAACAAGAGGAGAAAAACAACATCCAGGACTCAGACTCTGTAGAGGCTCTCTCAGTGAGGCCTGTGATTAAAATCACTGTTATTCTTCATTTTTAATTCAACATATTTATTTTTTATGTATTTTATTTATATTCAACATGCCAGTATTGAGCAATTGAGCCAAGCCAACTTTATTTATAAAGCACTTTAAAAACAGGGAGTACTGACCAAAGTGCTGAACATAATTCAGTTCAATTCAATTTTATTTATACACAACAACAGCAGCCTCAAGGTTCAAGAGAAGTAAGCCAGGATAAAAGAAATGCTGTGGAAGAGAGCCAAAAGATTAATAAAATATAATTACTATAAATAAAATACATAGTAAAAAAAAAACAGTAAAATTATAGAACATCAATATCAAAATTAACATTCTAGACTGGGTTTAAAAGCCAAACCGAAAAGGTCGGTCTTTAGACCAGATTAGAAAACGCAAGCAAAACTTTAATCATGATGGAGAGGTGATGGCATCTCTGACCATGTTCAGTCTAATAAATCAGGGAAGTTGAGCAGGTGCAGGTTCAGCAGCATGTCTGAATGTAACACATTTAATTATTACATTTTTGTTGTTAAGCATTTTCACAGCGACTCTAAAGTGGCCTGCCGTCTGTCACTGCCGTTTGTGTTTGTGTTTGTGCTGTTTCTGGCACTTGTTACTCAAATTGTAAAATCAATAATATTGGATCACCATTCACGGGGGAAACGCAGTGGTAAGCTGGGAAGTGGACATCTTCGTCTGCTTATGGATTGGCTCATCGCCTCTTTCCTTCCCGGTCTACACCTGGTAGGTACCTGCTGCCGGACCCAAAGAGCTATTCCGGCTGTCACAGCCCCGTTGCTTGGCACCAGAGAAAGCACCAGGTGATCCAGGAGAGAAGGACAATTGCTGCCTAAGCAAAAACCCTTAGTGGTCCCGTACGTGTCAGGAGTATCGGAACAGTTGAGACACATTTTAAAAATTTTCGTTGCCTCATCATAACATTGGTGTAACCTTGGTGTAACACTCCCACTTTCCCATGTGGTTACTTGGGAAAATGAATTACCCATCCATGCATTATACTGTGAAAGCATCCGATGTAACAGGATTGATCTGTAATTGATTCACTGAATGTCAAGCTCAGGAGAATTGTATTAAATCAGTTGCGCTCAACCTCTGTGATGTTTAGACCTGGGCTGATAATTAGCATAGTGCCATGTGTCTCTGCACTCACCATTGTATGATGAGCCTCTGGCAGTTGGTTAATATATAAACTAACAAATGCTTATAAAACAAACAAAAGATTTTGCTTCCAATAGAGCAAAAAACTCAAAATAGTAGCAGGAGCTTAGAAAAATGTAGACTCGGTGATTAGATGTGCTGATACATTAGGATCTGTTTTGTTTTCATTATTCAATCACAGCTTGATTCTGTTTTAGCATGCCAAGAGACCAACTGCATTCAGTGCATCCACTGTGGACCCCGAAGTGAACAGGAAGAAGGTTGAGGTTAAGTCATAATTCACTCTGTTTCTCGTGTTTTTTCTCTGTGTGAAAGGGGTGTGACATTCAAGGGGACAACTATCGGCATGGCACCACTGGAGGGGATGTGCAGCCTGGAAAACTCTGGAGGCATCAATGTGGTATGTGGAAATACATTTCTACTTTTCTCTCCTTCTTCCTCCTCTTTTTCTCTGTCTTCACGTCATGTAATTTTTTCCTGCTCACTTCACTGTCTGTTTTTGGGCATGGAGAGTGTCCACTGAAATATCACTGACCATCTTATTTGTATTATCAGATGGTCAATGATCCAGGTTAAAAGCCCACTAATTAACAGGCTTATATAAACAGGTAAATTACAAATCCA
>NW_024583077.1:93935-94964 GCF_018398535.1 Haplochromis burtoni | reverse complement strand
ACTGACCATCTTATTTGTATTATCAGATGGTCAATGATCCAGGTTAAAAGCCCACTAATTAACAGGCTTATATAAACAGGTAAATTACAAATCCAGAGGGTTTTTTTCTAATTTTTAGCTTTTTCATTTTCTTATAATAATTCACAGCTGACATCATTCTGCTTTCTAGCAACAGCTGAATTCAAAAGAAAAACTTGCTGTACTGCACAGATAGCGAGACAGCCGCTGCTCCTAGAGAAGCCTTTAGTATTTGACTCAAAATAAATGTTGTTGATGTACCCCACATATTATTGGGATCACTGCAGTCTGAAATAATGGAATAAAAATCCCAAAAAAGTTTATTCTGTTCACCTGGACGTAGCGTTTTAAGTAGGAGAAACATTTTGTCACTCATCGAAGTGATGATAAATGAGCCGCTCAGTCTCAGCTGACTGCAGGTTTCCCTAACCTTTTAAACCATACATACTGACTGAAACTAGTACAACTGGCAAAAAATGGGCTATGAGGTCAGTTTCTTCATTAATATGAAAATTGTCATGACCACCTGGATGACTGAGCATCCATTTAGACACTAGAGAAATAATTTTATTTTGTTTATCAAGCTATTGTTAATGGGACATGGACATGCCCACGAATTGAGGCATGTGTAAACCGTGTGTAAATCGTATGTGCGTGTTATGCCTGTTGATGTCTACATTATTTTCTGACATGAAATTTTGAGACAGGAGAAAGTACTGGAGATGGTTCTTTGGTATTAACGAACTGTAATATAGAAGTTTTAAAAAAATCAAGAGCTCTGTGTGTTGTGAGTCTTCTAGGCTTAGCACCCCTCTGGCCATGCTGGAAAAACACTCACTCATTTTGTTACTTTAATAAACATATAATTTAATGTATGTCAAAAGTAACAAATTCATTCTTTAAACATGTCAGTTTGAAAAGTTAACAATCAAAAAAATAATATATCACTGAAAAAGGAACACAAAGTTAGACAATCAGTCAAACAAATACAAATTTATAACCAGGAGTGTT
>NW_024583077.1:88761-93915 GCF_018398535.1 Haplochromis burtoni | reverse complement strand
TAACAATAACCATAATAACCTGGCCCAACCATGAAGTCAGCTTACTTTGACACACCCATATTAAATTAGTTTGAACATATTGTTGATAGACTGCATCACATAAGTGACAGCTCCTTTTGTTATTCCTCTACAGGACCACTCAGAGCTGTCCATTGGTGCTGCAGCCACCATGGCCCACGAGATTGGCCACAACTTTGGGATGAGCCATGACCATGACAGCTGCTGTGTGGAGGCCACTGCCGATCAAGGAGGCTGTGTGATGGCCGCTGCCACCGGGTTAGCCTGAGCTCTGCACAGGACTAAAGAAACATCCTAGTCACCCTCAGATGTTGTTACTAACACCTTGATTTCAACTCAAGTCAATTTTATTTATATAGCACCACAACAGCAATTCCCTCAAGCTTCCTTATAAAGACCCTACAATAATATAGTAAACATGACAAGGACGTGGCAACAACGAAAGGAAAAAACCTTTTAACAGGAAGAAATGTTTGATAGAACGAAGCAGCCATAACACACTGACACATTACATTACTTGACACATGAAAAACAGTTCTAGCTGCTGAAATACTAGCATGGCTGTTTAACAAACTATTCCCTTGATAATTTTTTGTTAGATTTTTATATTTTGCCTTTGAATTTGTTTTTCTTGTGTTGTCCTGTAAATAGGTACTACAAATCTGAATGAAGGAAAACAAGTATTTGTGTGAAAGACTTTGTTCCTTGATAAACATGATAAACAACTTGGTTCAATAAAAATTACAATATAACATACTGACATAATACAATACAATATCAGACAGAAAGCGTAGAATCAAAATATCATGTAAGCTTTTCACGGTTTACAATAAGTAGCAGTGGCTATAGTGGAGCTAAACTGAAACCTAAGGATTGCTTTCCTCCAGCACTGTCTAAGACAGGGGTCTCAAACCCACGGCCCGGGGACCATTTGCAGCCCACGTCACCCCTACTTGCAGCCCGCATATTGAGGTGAAGAAATATATATATAAATATATTATTCAAAAAAAAAGATTTAACATGAAGGCAATATGAGCAGCGTTACAGGCATAGCCCTTTGTGACAGTGTATGGACAGTGTAGTCCGTGCTGCAGCGAGAATGTGTGGGACTGCCCCTCCCTTTGTGTGTGTGTGTGTGTGTGTGTGTGTGTGTGTGTGTGTGTGTGTGTGTGTGTGTGTGTGTGTGTGTGTGCGAGGCACGGAGGAAAAGGAGAGTTGAAAAGTACAAGTTGCTACTGGCGAGAAACAGAAGATGAAAGCATGTAAATATAATAATAACCACTGCAAGTGTAGAGCGCCTGACGAGCCCAGTTGTAAGTAAACTGTTAAGACTCGTCTATACACTGTTTGTGTTTTCCAATAACGTTCAGTCATAGGTTTTTTTGTCATATTTAAAATAAACAAAAACACTAAATTTTTGGAAATATTTGTGGACTTTCCCTCTGATGAGATGACAGTGCCAGCAGTGGCCCCCAGCTCCTCTGAGTTTGAGATCCCTGGTCTGTCAGCTTATACACGTGACTAGTTTACAAAGGAAGTGGCTTAAAAGTCTAGGCAATAGCTGAGAAGGCCACGGGATTAAGATAAGTGCAGAACTGTTCTAGAGTCAGTGCATCTTCTTTATATATCACCTTGATGATTATGATGACCATGGATTTAGCCTCTAGATGAGCATCTATGTTGAGAAGAGGGAGGTAGCTGAATAGTACTTGGAAGGTGTTTTGCCCACGCACGCTTTTTCCTTCTTTTTTTCTTACACCCATGTCCAAGATTACTGTGGTTGTCGTACATTCAATATTAATGGTTTCTGTGATGGGAGCAGGGATGGTAAAGAGCCATGTTTAAGCCTAACTGCAAAATATATTAAAATACTTCATCATTCACAGCTTCACCTTTGTTTTTTTTATCTTTGAAAAAAAAAATAGTTCAAGTTATACAAAGCAGTAACACACAGCTCATTCAGAACTTGTGACCTCTGTCTCTCACATGCTCTCTCTCTCTCCCTCTGCTAATTGCTAATGACTTAAATAGTATATCAGTCAAAATACTTACAGATTGAATAATTGTAAAATGTTCAAATGCATGCATAACATTGATATTTTTTTACTTTCTGTTCAATGTTAATAATATGATAATGTCCCTGTCCAGGCACCCATTCCCTCGAGTCTTCAGTTACTGCAGCAAACGCGATTTGGACCGCTATTTCCAGAAGGGAGGGGGCATGTGCTTATATAACATTCCCAACATGAACAATCTGGTGGGGGGCAAGAAGTGTGGCAACGGCTTTGTGGAGGACGGAGAAGAGTGTGATTGTGGAGAACCAGATGTGAGGACAAGTATTCAATTTGAACTTATATTAACTTTCCCTACCAGATAAAAGGGGCATTAAAGCAATAAAGCAGAGGTGGGAAACTCCAGGCCTCAAGGGCTGGTGTCCTGTAGGTTGCAGATATATCACCCTGGGTCAATACACCTGCATCGAATGATTTGTTCATTACCAGGCCTCTGGAGAACTTCATGACATGTTGTGGAGGTCATTTAGCCATTTGAATCAGCTGTGTTGGACCAAGGACGCATCTAAAACCTGCAGGACACAGGCCTGACCCCTGCAATAAAGTAATGCATTATGTTTAGTTCTCGTAAGTTAAAAAACTTTTTTGATGCTCATTTACTTTTTGTAACAGCTTTAAACCTTGGTTATGATTTACTTGTCCTATTATTAAATTATTTTGCAGACAATTGTCAGCTGATTTTCACACAAAACTTAGCTGAAGAGAAAATATCCAACTTTTGACAAAACCATCTCATCATCATGTCCATTCTGTAGTTTTTTCAGCTTTTAAAAACAGATGAAATGCTATGCTATGTTGTTATAGATACTCTGATTTTTAATTGTCATACCACTGTGCAGAGTTCTCATCTTTGTCGAATGTAGGTTTAAATAGAAGAGAAAAGCCAGAGTATTCTTATTATGAAAGTAATGACTTCACATCACTGCATTTCAGATGCATTTATTTACTGTATTGTTTAAAAAAATTAAACAGCACTTTTTTGAGACTGTGATACGACGCCCACTGCGGTGGCTGTACCTCAGGAGGTAGAGCAGATCATCTACTAACCAGAAGGTTGGTGGGTTAGGTTGTCCCTAACCCTAAAGTTGGCATGCCTTGGGCATGAGGTTAACCCCAAGTCTGTTTCCGATGCATCCATTGGAGTAAGGAGTAATGTTAGATAGAAAGCACTTCTGCATAGAAATAGTGCTTGTGCCCATTGTGATTCAGCATACAAGCCTTTGTTAGGGAGTATGGATGTACTGCAATCACTGTTGTTTTCTACTGGTGCCAAAAGCAGTGGTCCACTGACAGTCTTGAAAGAGAATAAGGAGACTTCACACACACTTCTATACTTATTCACCACTATGCTAGTACTAATGCAGCTAGTTCATGTTATTTACACCAAATATTGATCCCGTCATCTGAATGTCAAAGTGGAAATCAAGACACGAGTCCTGATTTCGGTGAGTGGATTAAAAGTGCGTTTTTAAGCCTTCCTTATGTGCAGATAAGATAAGAAGAACTTAATTTATCCCGAGGGAAATTCTTTTGTCATACACATTGCAGTCACACATTGCTCAACAATTTTGGAGCCGCAACTGCGAAGGCCTGTCCCCTCGAGTATCCATTATGTCTTTAGAACAAGGAAAAGCATTTGGTCTGCTGACCTGAGAGAACGAGGCAGGACAAGGCAGCAGCTCAGACAGATAGAAGTGTGTGTGTGTGTGTGTGTGTGTGTGTGTGTGTGTGTGTGTATGCTTTTGCTTATTGGTTAAATATAGTTCTTTTTACATAACTGAGCTTACTCTGTAAAAAAGGTGATTAAACATAACCTTCAAATCATTTATGAAGTCCGTTTTATTTGAATCATTAAAGTTAAAGCAGAGGTTATTATTTTATTATTATTGTTTTTCGTTATGTACGCTTCAGTGTTTAAACCTTGATATTGTGTGTTATTGTATGATTGTCAACAGGAATGTGAAAACGACTGCTGCAATCCCAATAACTGTACCTTGAAGGAGGCGGTCCAGTGTGCCCATGGAATGTGCTGCGAGGGGTGCAAAGTAAGAGACAACCCTTGCTGTCACTAAAAGCAAGAAAGTGGGGGTGTTTTATAATAAAAATAAGTTATAAATAATATTATTCTATATATTTGTTGTCTTGTGAGTATAATGGTTAACACACTCGCCTTACAAGTGAAGGATTAGTGTTGCAAGATAATCTGGTGTACTCCAAGTGCAGGTCCCGAGGTTGGATAAATTGTAGGGCTGTGTCAGGGGATGTGGGTTAAAAATCAGGTCCAAATCAGATGTGCTGGTCCATCCATTGTGACAACAATTTGTTTGTTCTCCTTTATACGTTTGCATTTTAAACCTAATGGTTTTACTTAAAAACTCTTTTAATACTGTTTTTAGTTTTTCTTCTCATTTAGACTAAAGAGTATTTCATATAAACATTGGTTCAAATAACTATTTGTAATGTGTAAGTGTGCTTTTAGATTTAAACCACCTCCAGGATTTTGTTTTTTACATCAACAATGAACACACAAAGATATTTTCTAGAAAAAAGCTTTCATAACCCTTCTGTATATTACCTACCCCTATGGTGATGGGAGGTAGAGCTGTCATTTGCTTGGGAAAATCTGTTTGCTTTGGGAAAATTCTAGTTAAACGCATCAGAAATCAAATTTGAAGTATTTGTAGGCAGATATTTACACTTTAATCCTTATATGTAGAAGGCTTCAGTGTGCATCATTTTGCTAAGTATCACTAAACTAAAGATGCTCCATGTCTTGTGCTCCTTTCCTCCTTCCTCACCCTCTGTTCCCTATGCGTGTCAGTTGAAGCAGGCGGGTACCATGTGCCGGCGCCCAGCAGGAGCATGTGACCTTCCAGAATACTGCACTGGGGCTTCTCCTTACTGCCCTGCCAACGTTTACCTGCTGGATGGCTCCTCTTGTCAATACGGAATGGCCTACTGCTACAATGGCATGTGCCTCACCCATGAACAGCAGTGCTTGCAGCTCTGGGGCTACGGTAATGAAAATGGTTTTACATGCACTTCATCACCTCCCTCAATATGA